>NC_092208.1:2964524-3032831 GCF_043381705.1 Parasteatoda tepidariorum | reverse complement strand
GACGTATTTAAACAACAACCTCCTTTAAAATATACCTTGTTATACCTCATTTATACCTCGATTTTTTCATAAGGGTAATTACTTTTATTATCCTATGAGATTTTGATTAAAAATATTAAAAAAACAATATAAATTACGCTCAACGCCCCAAATGTTACAGAAACAAATAGTCTCATTCTTAAAAAATATGTTTTTTTTTTTTTTTTTAAAAAAAGAAATTTAGCAGCTGTTATTGCTGATTACAAAATTTTATGCAGTTTTTCACGGAACTTTTGTATTAAAAATATTTCAATATTTTGCTTAAAGTATAGATTGAGGTTATGTTTTGTATTAGGATAAAAATTATCTTTGTTTATAAAAGATATTCCGTAGGGTTCATTTTAAATAAGAATAACAGAAGAAGTCTACTTTTTTGTACTACTAACATACCAGATTTCCTGCTTATGTTAACCCTTGGTGAGGCCTTCTCCCTTCTAGGAGGTGTTGGTCAAACCAGTTAACCACAACAACTAAAGCAGGCGGTGTTTCAACAACAACAATTTAGTTTCACAAGTTGAAGGAAATAAAATAATGATTGCTTTTGTGTGAAGATGAAGATATTCTTTTCTAGTTTTTATCCAGAACGTATATATATTCAATTGAATTGTGATTTTAAATCCTAGATCTGAAAAATAGATAAACAAGGTTTACTGTTTTCAATAACTGGATCCACAAATTTCCTTAATGTACACCTTCTTCTGGAAGAACCACTTTGCGGTATTGGTCCTCGTTAAACAGTTCTACCGTAAAGTGCTCGGCTTCGCGCACTGGTCGTCGGGCTACCGAAGCGGAGGAGTCATCCCCTTTGCAGAGGATCAAAGTTGTGATGGCATGTCTTCGGATCATATCAGGGATGTTTCCCAGACCGTCACCAATAGCCCATTGTGCAGCTCTAATGCTATGTAAATAAAATACCTACCTTTTTTCTGGAAGGTAATATTGATCAAAAGTCAAAGGTAGTTCTTAAGTGCTCCAAAAATAAGCTTGTATAGTTTGTCTACGCTAAGAACTCCCCCCGCCACAAAGTCTGAGGCCATTTGTGGTAATGGGCTCATTTCAAAGAGGATAGCTTCTCTTCAATCAAGGGCTAACACAATAGATCGAAGATTCATTTTCTATCGCCGATCAGAGCCAAAGCTTGCCCTAAACAGTGATCCCACACCCTTACTTGAAATAGTTATACCTCGTTACCGCCGCAGGTCCAGACGAATGGCTAGGGGAGTTCTTACTTTAGAAAGAGTCTTTAGAATTTATAAAATTCGAGAAAATATTTCTAAGTCGCCTTCTTTTATACATTTGTACCGAAGCTTTGCTTTTTTCTCGAAGGCATCGATGTTGTGTTGAAAACAGTATTATTTTTCCTTTGAAGGCTTAGATTTAGTTAATTTAGAAGTGAAAATGTGTCTGATGGGTAAGAAAAGTTAGCTACTCATTCCTTTTTACATATTCAGTAGCTTAGGGGTGCAAAACCTGCGGCCCGCAGGAACTTCTGAACGCAATAAAAAAATTTTATTTTAATTTGGTTTTTTTAAACACTATAAATTTTCTTTAATTAAAATATTTAATTCAAATTTATATTACTCTATAAAATGCATATATTTCTTGCACTTTCATTCAGTAAGCTTCTTTTTGGCAATAAATTAATGATTGAGAAAAATGGAAAAAGTTTTTTTTTTTTTTTTTAAAAAAAAGAAGTATAAGTTATAAAATAATTCAAATAATTAATTTTCTGCAACTATGTTAAGTTTACTGACTAAAATATTTAGTGGCTAGAACAATAATGTTTAGATAAAAATAATCATATTTGCCGCTAACATGACTAAATATGTGTGCGGCCCTTCGTTAATCTACCTACTGTGCAAGTGGCCCATCACTTAAAAAGCTTGTGATCCGTGAGTAGTGTCTGAAGAATGGCGGTCAGTATCAGGAAGAAGAAAAAAAATTTCCGGTCTTTACCAGGTTAATTTTAATAAAAATCTATACCAAGCCATTTTTCATCAGAAATTTTTGATTTTTTTTTTCATTTGTAATATCAAATATTAGATTTTGTGAGCAAAAACATATTATCGAATGAAAATGGAGAAGCTTCGCCAAGAGATACGATTTTATAAAATAATTGTAATTGATGTTAAAATTATTTAACCCTTCGACTACGACGAATTTTAAAAAAAGATTTTTTTTTTTGCCCGTTTATTATTCAAAAGGACAAATTAGGTCACAAATAAGGAAAATTTAGTATTTGGGATTTTTCTGACAAGCAGTTATCAATTTAGAGGCTGGGACATATAGGTCCCGGCTGCACTTAATGATGGGATACATATGTCTCACCTATAGAGATCGACTTACTACACGCACATCTATCATTCCGGAAAAATTTATTATGTGGACTTTTTTTGCGTGGTATGATACAGGGTGAAGCATTCTTTGCATAACCTGACATTACACATTGAACAACTCATACTTGTTCTTTTTTCTACGTTCATTTGAGAAAATACGAATGAACCTAACAATCCCAATGAAGAATACGAGTGGGATATATGTGTCCCAGAGCAAAATCACAATGCTATTTCATCCAAGAAACTCTTTAGCGCCATCTAGGAGATATTTGACACACGAAACACGTATACTTGGTTTGATTCTACGACTGGGACATATTACAATGAGTTTCCTGACAATTCCAGGTTTTCAGTGTTCTCCCTGACTTGTGGGAACTCTGGGCGGTTTGAGAAAAAATAGTTTAAACTTCCTAATCAGGCACCTTTCGCATTTTGAACTTTTTTATAGACAAGGTATCTGCTACATTTTAGATTTTCAAATTCATGACTTTCCATGACTAATTCCAAGAATTTTTCATGACTTACAAAAGTTACTATTTTCTCCGACAAAAACATAACAATAAATTTGAAAAAGCATTCTAATAACATTGACTGAAATGATAGGTATAACCAAAACTGTTATACTCTGCATCTTCATATTTTTAAATTTAGAAAACAGAGTAAAGAAAGAGTTGAAGCAATAAAATAGCTGCAAAAAATGCCGAAGCAAAAAAATGTTCTTTTTTTTCTGCAAAAATTATATTCTAAAGATACTTTTCTCGTTCATCGGAAAGGAAAGAAATACTCATTATTTTTCTGTTCTCATTTCGGAACAAAAGAAAATTTTGTCAATGACTGGCTTGCTTCAGATAGAATTTTAAATTGATAAAATAAATAAATAAAAAAAATTCAGAAATCACAGAAGTTTAAAAGATAATTCGCTGATGATGTTTTTTCTTTCCTTTTTTTTTGGAAGGAGCACCATCATTTTTAAAGAAAATGATAAAAAACATTTTATATTTCAATAAAAATATGACTGTGAGTGAGGATTTTGTTACAAATTCATCATGAAATTGGGGAGGTGGGGTGTAAATTCCATTTTAAAAATTAGATTTTTCGACGACCTAAATCCATGATTTTTTTCAAAAAAATTTTTTCTTTAAAATCATGGCAAATTTTTTTCAACAACGAAATTCATGACTTTCCAGCAGAGTTTGATGTTTTAAATCAGCTTGATTTAAATCAAAAAAAATTTTTCTTTTAAAAAATCATTGATTTAAAAAGTTAATAAGTGTTTTAAATTATTGATACTTTTTTTATTTCTTTTCTTATGAAAATTTATTTTAAATAATTTTAAAATTTATTTTAAATAAATTGCTGCATTAGGTTTAAAATTTATTATCGTTGCATTAATTAATTTTAGCTAACGAAATTACTTTCTTCCTTGGTATGTGTTAAATGCCAATACATTTGAAATTAAATTTTTAAAAATCTTTTGATTTTTGAGATTGAAAGTACAGAATAAAGTAAACATTTAAGTATTTTTTTCTCATAAGCTTACAGTATCTTTGACATCACCAGATTTTTTAGAAAGAAATTTTGTGAAATTTTTTTTAAAAGAGTACATAGATTTTTTTTCTTCTTTAGCTTAACTTATCTATTATGATATAGGATTAAAAATAAATATTTTAACATAAAAATATATAGATTAAATATTTATATATTTTTTGATGAATGACTAAATTTATAAACACAATCTGTTACATTTATTTTGTCATTTTAAAAATCAGTAAAAAAAAAAAAGAAATCATAATTATGATTTGGTAATTGAAAATTTGTCTTAATAGTTAAAGTATTCTTTAAATTCTCATAATCATCTAGTCTTTAAATTTCAATCATGCATTTGTTTCAAAATGGTTGCTATGTATTATAATGAAAAATTGTTTTAGGTAGTTAGAGCTTTTAAAATATTCTTATAATATAGTTTTAATATTAATTTAATTTTGATTAAACATCTATAAAGTTTTTTTAGTCACAAATCAAAGTTCTTACAGTGTATTTGAATAAAAATTCGATATAAATTAAAAAAAATCTGATTTTTTAAAAAATCAAGAACTTTGCATTTCTAGGTGCGCAGATACCCTATATCAGGGATGGCGAACCTTTATACACCAATGTGCCATTTTTTCTAAAAAATTGTTTAATGATGTCATAGACGTGCCGTTAAATAATTTTGACTTCGCGATTATTGGGAAAATAATAATACTAAATACTATCAACTCAAAACTATTTACATTAAAAAAAAAAAAAAACATTTTGCAATGTCTCAGTTATAGGCGTAATTCAACTTAAAGTAACATCAGTGTGACTTCTGTTGCTGCAGATTGGATGACAAATAACTTATATTAGGCTGTAAGATGTTAGTTTAAGCAAGACTGTTAATTTTTTTTGCTAGTTGCTTATTGTTAACTTGTTTTTTATGGCTATTAATTGTTAATTTTTTTTATTAATAGTTGTTTATTATTTTGTTTGTTTTTGTGAATTTTAATTTAACTGTTACATATGCTTCATAATGTAATAACATTTGTGTAATAACAATTCAAAGTGCAATAACAATTGCGATCGGTGGGTTGCCCAAAATACCAAAATATTGTGTCACGTGCCATTGGTTCGCCATCCCTGCCCAACATAAACCTAAATAATTTAACTGAAATTTAAAAACAAACAGCTTGTTATGCAATTCCAAATCAAAACAAATAACACATAAGATAGATTATTTACTGTTTCAAAGCAACATTTACAACAAGAGGAGGAAAAAAATACAAGTTCATAAACATAAATGGCTCAAACTGTAAATTATACGCATATTTCATAACAGTATACAAATCAATGTTTAAAAAATATATTTTCTTTCTTTTCTTTTTTTTTAGTAGTGGCTACAACAACTATTCAAGATGGGAACACAAGTCAGGATTACATTATTCAATAAAATAATAAAAAAAAGAAAAATGCACATAACCATAACATAGTTTTCACATTTAAGAGAATAGTTTCTTCTACAGTTTTACATTTAAAGCGATGCAATGTACAAAAAATAGAGTCTTTTATATAATTTTTCTATGACGTTAGAGATAATTTAAAACACAGCAACGAACATAGCTCCAAAACTAAAGTTGTGTGATTTTTCATTGCAAAAACAAAAAATTCTAAATAAACTACAAATGTGAGTAACAACATGGTGCATTTGTGACGAATGCACAGATTGCATGTATTTCATATACTAGTAACTATGAGTTTCTTTCTTTTTTGTCTTTTTTTCTTAAAAAAAGAAAAAGAAAGAAAGGAAGAAAATTAACAAGGCCCAGATTTTTTAATGCTTATGTAATTATCATTTTTGCTCATCTTATATTTGAAGAAAACCCCGTGGCAGAAACGTGGCGACATTGTAGAATGTTACAGAGTTCTCGACGAAAGATTTTTCCTTTGGGAAGTGAAAAATTTGGACTTTCCTTTCTGCAGAAATTTTCAAAAGATTTAAACTTTTCTTCAGAATTTTATTCAAAAGATTGCTTTCTCGCACTTCACAAAAACATGCTTGTAATTTTTCTATTATCATTTGAGGAGAATGAAGTTTAAAAAAAAATATATTTTTCTCCCCCCGCAGAATTTTTTTTTGGCAGCTATTGATTTCCACACAGTTTTTAAAATCCGATATTTTAATCTGACACTATTTATTACAACAGCTGAATCTTGAAATGAAAACAAGTATTTGCAACTCCCTTTTTAAATAGTTCGATTTGCGTTATTTCGACATTGATATATTTTTTCTAGGTACTTACTGCTATGGGATTTCACTACTTTTAATTTTGTTTTTAAATTTAATGATGACTTACAAAAAACAAAAATAATAATTAGTATGTTTCCCCCCTCCAAATTACTAGATTATTGCTCATAATATTAGAATAAAAAAAATGACATTATTTTTTCCAAAAAGTTTTTTTTCCTCTTGAAGTTGATGTTCTGTTACTTTAAGTTAGTAATATGTATATTTGTTATTACTAAAAGTATCTTGTAGAAAGTTATTAGTTTGTCACAGAAAGCCTGAAAAAATTCTGCCACAGGGGAAAAAGCATTCTTGAAGTTTTTACTTTTAAATGGGATGTATTTGAAGACAAGTTCATTATTACAATTTCTTAAAACTTAACCTTTAAGAACCATATATATATATATTTATCATACTTGAAAATTCCAATTTTATCAACACTTTGCAGTGTGCCTTGCTAATTGAAAATATCTTCAGTATTCTAATACATTTTATGTATTAAAATCAGTTCATATGCCGGTCAGAAAAAGGTGCTAAGAATTAGACTGAATTCAACCCAGGCTTTCAGCAATAAACCTTTCATAAGGCTATTCAAAATAAGCCTTACTTATCAGAATTAATTGCAAACTGTCTTGAAATAAATCAGGCCGGCACAACAATAAATATACATATTTTCTAACTAATTTAGCCTAAAGCAGGGATGATTGTGAGCCCAACTCAAAAATCCTGAAAATTTCTTGAGTCATTAATGACGCATTTCAAAAAATTAATGTCTTTATATATTTAAATCATTGATATTATCAAAACATGAACTTTCAAATAAATTATATGCAGCGTAATTAAAATGATTAATTATGTATACGTTTACCTTTATCTATAATCACATTTATTATTCTACCAGAAAAAATATTTTCAAATAAAAGAGATGCCAAGTACAAATTCTAGTACAAGAATTTTTATACATAAACAGGGTTGCCACTCAATCTTGAAAAAAAATTCCATGTGTTTTCCTTGTACATATTATGCACAATATATTAAGAGAAAACAATAATATGAGCTCTTGCGTGAGCTATTGTTGGGCTAACTATAATTATTCATTTTAATTGCTGGAAAAACAGCTGAACATACTTAATGCTATAGTAAATGAAATAGTTTAGTATACCTGAAATATCATGGTTAAATATACCATAGATTACGCTTTGAGTGGTCACCATTTTTTAAAAGACAAAAATAAGAAACAAAATTCCCTGTATTTTCCTAGTTTGTAAATAAAAAATCAAAATTCCCTGTTATTTTAGGTGATTTTCAAATTCCCTGTATTTTCCAGGTTTTCCCTGTGCAGCAGCAACCCTGGCACTCTTGTGTGAGCTACGTTGTACTAACTATACTAAATTTAATTACCCAAGAAACTCAGAGGAAAAAGGTACAGCTTAACATATTTAACACAAATAAAGCTATAGTAAATTAAATAGTTTTGCATAGGCTGAAATATCATCCTTTATGAAATAAATTGCGCTGAGTGGTCACCACTTTTTTCGAAAGACAAGAAACAAAATTCCCTGTGTTTTCCCAGTTTGAAAAGAAAAACTAAAAATTCCCTGTTATTTTAGGTGATTTTTAAATTCCCTGCATTTCCCGGGTTTTCCCTGCGGACTGGAAACCCTGATAAATGCAATCAACGATTTCTCGAAACTTCCTGATCGGGGATTGCGAAAAATCCGGCTTTTTCCCGGAGCTCAATCATCTCTGCTAAAGGTGTGTAGGCTGACTACAATATGCTTATTTAGGCTGATTAGAAAAATACTGTAGACTTTTCTAACTAACTCGGCACACTGCTAAGCTGTGTTGCAAAAAGAATGTGTTATTTCCTATGACATACACAGTTGAAATTTTAAGAGTTATATATTTCTTTTTCCAATACTGTTATCACCATGTCTGGGTCCTGAAAATCACAATTTTAATAAAACTGAACATAACTCTAGCCACTGAAGACCAATGCTTTCTAAGCATTGCTCAAGCAAGAGCTTTCTACTGTCTCTCTCGCAACCCTTTTCTTTTATTATTACAGAACATATTGCTAATCATCTGGTTTAAGCTCTTTTATTTGTTTGATTAAATAGGCTTTCTCATCGTTAAACTGTTCGTCGTCGGAGCGATCCGTGTGAAAGTTCGATAAAAAGTCTACTAATTTATCCTTATTTCTCAGCAGAATGTCTAAGACGGGCTTCGGCTTGTTGGGATTGGCCACGAATACCTGCAAGAGAGAAAAATATTGTTTATAATTCTAGAAAAATATTTCTAATTAAGCAACATATAAAAAAATTTGTTAAAGTTAATTTCTACTTAGGTCAACATTTACATTTCAGATTTTCAAATTCATGACTTTTCATGATTTTCCATGACTAATTAGAAGAATTTTTCATGACTTAACGAGGTTACTATTTTCTCCAACAAAAACACAACAATAAATTTAAAAAAAGCATTATAATAACATTATTCGAAATGATAGGTATAACCAAAACTGCTATACTCTGCATCTTCATATTTACAGATTTTAAATTTAAAAAACAGAGTAAAGAAAGAGTTGAAACAATACCTGCAAGAGAGAAAAATATTGTTTATAATTCTAAGAAAATATTTCTAATTAAGTAACATATAAAAAAAATTTTTAAAGTCAATTCTACTTAGGTCAACAAAGACAGGGTATCTGCTACATTTTAGATTTTCAAATTCATGACTTTTCATGATTTTCCATGACTAATACCTAAATTGACTAATTCCTTCCTTGAGTCAAAATCAGAAGGGTGAAATGATAGGCAAAGCATGGGAAGGTGATTAAAGGAAATATGGGAGCTTAAATTATAAATTTAAGGGTGGAATTTTATCCAGCAAACTTCAACTTTCGAATCTATGAATTATCCAATCATTCAAGGAATGTTACATTCAGGGTAACTGCTACATTTTAGATTTTCAAATTCATGACTAATTCCAAGAATTTTTCACGACTTAACGAAGTTACTATTTTCTCTGACAAAAACGCAACAATAAATTTTAAAAACCATTATAATAACAATATTCGAACTGACAGGTATAACCAAAACTGCTATACTCTGCATCTTCATATTTATAGATTTTAAATTTAAAAAACAGAGTAAAGAAAGAGTTGAAACAATAATATAGCTGAAAAAAAAATACAAAAGCAAATAATTCTTTTTCTGCAGAATTATATTCTGAAGATTTTCTTGTTCATCAGAAAAGAAAGAAATGCTCCTGATTTTTCTGTTCTCATTTTGGAATAAAAAAAATTTGCCAATGACTGGTTTGCTTCAACTAGAATTTTAAATTTATAAAATTTAAAAAAAAAAAAATATAATTCTTAAATCACAGAAGAGAGAGTTTAAATGATAATTCGCCCTAGAAATGATGTTTTTCTTTAATTTTTTGAAAGAACATAATTTTTAAAGAACATGATGAAATCATTTCATATTCTAATAAAATATGACTGAGTGGTGATTTTGTTAGAAATTCAGATATTTGGCACAGGATGGAACGTGGAGGGGGGGGGATTCCATTTTAAAGATTAGATTTTTCGGAGACCTAAATGCATGACTTTCCGTGATTTTTTAAAAAAAAAAAAATAGTAAAAATCATGACATTTCATGACAAATTTTGTTCGATACTGAAATTCATTACTTTCCAGGTGAGCGGATACCCTGCAAAGATGATTTTTACTTTAGGTACTTTTTACTAAATAATTACACTTGCATACATGCCAACATTGGAGAAATAAAATAACGAAGATATTACCAACCGACCCAATTTCGAGTTTATGACTACTGATGTTCAACTCAGTAGCCTAGTCAGTTTTAACCCAATCCAGAAGACAAGGAAACTCCTGGATCAAGTATCGGGAGAAATTAGTCTTTGCGAAGAACTTTTTTGATGGAAATAACCGGCATTTTAGTTACATTTTAGTTAGGAAAGGGAGACAACGAAAACCTCCAACGGTTAGCCCCACAACAAGGGGACTTAAACCCGTTATCAGTGTACCACTGAGGATATTTCACGTCATCACTGTAGTCGATACAAGCTGGATGCGAAATTCGTATCGACCAGTCATCGTTGGGATTCGAACATGTGTTCATCTCACTGGAAGGTGAATGCTCAATTCTCTGAGCCATCTTGGCTAGACTAATTAAAACTCAAAAAACTGCAGCACTGGCAAAAGCACCATCTGGTGAGGAATAAGAGAAGTATTTTTTTGCCATTAAGGGGTCACAGTACCCAAAAAATGACAAAAATACCAAAATTTTTTTTATTGCTTATAATAAAACTTCAAAGTATTTCAAATGTACAGAAAGAAATTCATCTCTCTATCTACATTTTTAAAAAAGTTATTTTAAATTGTTCTTATACAGAAACTTGCTCAGCAGTCTGACTTTAAAGTGCTTTTTCGCATAGATGATAATTTTGNCAGTTTAATCATTTTTTGAAGATAAATTACTGATTATAAGTTAAATGAGCATGTAAAGCATCCTCAAAATGAATGATTATACCTTTATTTTAAAAAATTGTTGCAAAGGTACTGTGACCCCTTAATGGATATTTTATCACAATTTTGGGTTTTTTTTACTTTCTTCAACAAATACGGAAAAAATTTGAGAATATACAGGTAAACAGGAGATAGTGGTAGATTGCAGGAATCTTGGTTAGAAAACAGGAGACTCGGCAGGTATGCACCTGATGAATGAATTGATATTTGAAAAAAACTGTATTAACATCAAGTGTCATCCACTACGAGTTCAAAAAAATGTATCTGAACTTGAGTGGATGAAAAAAAGTATTTTATGAACAATTGAACATTTGAACTAGATAATAGGGAGAGTGTGAATTAATAGTAGGAACGTGGTATCAGACAACTATAAAAGTATACATTTGGAGATGTTAACCACACGTGCTAACATTGAATTTATCTGACAGAGCGAATATGAAACACTTAAATGTGCACAATAAACAATTTTTTTCGTTCAATAAGTTAAAAAATTATTACTGATGTTATCTTTAAAATTGAGCAAAAACTGAATCGCTTACAGTAAAATTTAAAACAATGACCAACGGAAATTCCATTTCGTTTTTCGCTCATCCCTATGTAATAAATGAATTATTTATTTGACAAAACTGTATTTGAACTTGAATGTATGAGTAAAAAGTATTGAAAATTTGAACAACATATAGGGAGAACTTAGAGTAGGAATTGAAAAAAAAAGTTCAAAAATATTTATAATAACTAACATTAGGAATAAGGGAGATCTTAATAGCATGAAAGAGATTGCAACCCCTACAACATGTTATAATGTTTAAAAACAAACCAAAAAAACTATATAAAATAAAGCATTTTCAAAACATAATGCAATAATTTTAACAAATTTGAACATAATTAACCCAAAAACTCAATTAAAGCATATTTTAACTATGCATAATTTTAAAAAAAACTGAGGTGTTAACCAATCCTCAAATCATAAATAATTTTGAAAACTACAGAAGTTAATTAAATTAAATAAAGATAAAGGTGTGAGAAATCACAAAATATTCACAAGGTATGAATTATTTTGTCAAACTGAAAAGTTATTAAAACAAGTACCTAAAATTTTCATTGGAACACAGAAAAATAGATTTTGGTTGCCTTTCTAAGTTTAACTATTCAAAATACTATTATTTATTCGAATTATTAAAAAATTATTCAACGTTAAGTTTAACTATTCAAATTATTATTGTTAACTATTCCAATCATAGTTGGTAAGGTTTAGAACAGAATGGATTAATCCACGGTTTAAACCGCCCTGTCCAAAATCCATCCACTCAAATTATGTCACAATTTTTTAAAAAAAATAAAATGTTAATATTTGAACAAGAAGCAAAATGAAGACAATATTTTGTTTTATTAAAAAAGTTGATTATTATTTTTAATATTGCATTATTTATCCTTACGCAGAAACATAATTTATCAGTACTAAAAGCATATTTAGTCATATTTTAGGGATGAGGTATTCACTTTTGTTGTTCTGTATATTAACATTAAAAAAGTGCTATTCGAAATAAAGTCGGTGATCCATAAAACGATCCTTTGAACAAAAGACATTTTAAGAGTACACAAAACAAGTTAATCTGAATCCCTTCCTACTTTGTTAAATTAAAATTTATGCTTTTTTTCAACAAAAAAAAATTTCCATTTTTAGAAATTAAATTTATGCAATCATAAGACTCTAAAAAATTCTTTTTTTAAAAAAAAATTGCAAATGAAGACAAAAAGGATAAAAGGAAAAAAAAGAGAAAAACGAAGAAAATTAGGTGAGTTTTATTTACTGTGTATAAGCTGCAAGTATATAGAATTCATAAAATAAGTTAATAATATAGGGAAAACATGGAAAATAATAAAGATTAATGAAAAGAGAAGAAAAAAAAATTTAAAAAATATTTAAAAAGAAATTAAAAAGCTGTAAAACATCATAATGAAAAGATATAATCTCTTCGTCTGTAATAAAGCATAATATCTTTACATTCAAAATAAAACATTAAAAAAAAAAAAAAAAAAAAAAAAAGAAGAAAAAAACATTCTTTAAACAACACTCTTGAAAGATTCTAATACTTGTAAGTTCATTTAAATTCACTACTCACTTTATAGATTTTGTTCTGTATCTTCTGTTTTTTTGCTTGATATGTTTTATTTCGTTCAGATTTTTTTTTTTTACTTAATGCAATCTACTTTTGCTTTAAATTTTTTTGAGTCTTCCTCACACGATTGCATTGATATATCATATTTTGCTTTGGCTATATTGATACAATGTTAGAAAGCACTTCTTTTCGCAGATATAATCGTTTGAGCTGATGAAGAGATTATATCATTTCTTTGTTGTACAACTTTTTAATTTGTTTAAAAAAATATTTTATTTCAATAATTCTTTTTGTTCTCTTTTCATTAATCTTTATTATTATCCACATTTTCTCAATATTTTTTAACTATATATATATATAAAAAATGTATCNACAGTACAGAACCCGTTATCCGTAAATCAGAAAACAGGAACGAAATTCGATAAATTTTCCCGCCATTTAAAAAAGATTTTTTTTTTCCTCGTAAGATTCTAGGATTTTTCTATTTTTTTTTTAAAGATGTTTACCTTCTTACACTTCTTTAAAAATACATTCTTTCCTATTTCTCTAGAAATAACTAGAGAAACATTTTATAACCTCAGAGGCATTTATATTATGTGATTTTTCATACTTCTCAATTAAAAGTTTAAAGTTTTTAGAGGTTTGAAGGACCAACTATAAATTACAAGCAGAAATTAGAGTTTTTGAACACCCTATGCCAAAAATGTAGGAATAAGTCTGTAACTTGTAACAATTATTTTAGTATCATAGCTGCCAACATGGATAGGAATATATCCCGTAGATTTTACAAAATAATAAAAATTTCATGGTAATTGTTACCTAATGAGCTAAATATTTTATACAAAGGGAAATTTAGGGATTTTTATAGTCATCAAAATAGAAAAAACTGCACTATTTTCCAGTTATGATTGACATTAAACATACTTGAAATGTTATTTATTATGTTTACTCATAATTTTGAATATTAATAGGCATTTAATTCATCACAGAAAATTTAAAAAATTGTTTTAATTAATTTAAAAAGAGAGTTCTGAATAAAAATAAACTGAACATTTTAGAGCAAAAAAAAGTTTTGAACTTATTTCTATACATGAGGCTCGCTTCATTAGACATTAGTAATACTTATTTAAATATTCAAGCAATAATCTACAAAAATTCTATTTCAATAGGGATTTTTTTTTAGGAAAATTACTAAATTTTAGGGAATTTTCTAAAATGTTCAAAAGCCAGGAGCATTTTAATTAAACCAGTAGACCAGGAGAAACTAGCAAAATCCAGTATTCTACTAGAAAATCCATTAGAGTTGGCAGCTATGTTGTATTTTTAAGCGATAATTGCACAAATCAAATAAATTTTATAACTATTATAATAAGAAAAAAATATAAACAACTTTAAAATATTGTAAATTTTTTAAATCAATGAATTTCTTTTTTAAAAAAGAATCAGTTACAGTACACTCTCGATTATCCGTGCGCGGATTATACGGTTTGCGGTTTATCCGTGCTCCTTTCGGAGTCACAAAATTTTTTTTAAAGAGAAACATTTTCAAGATTATCATGCATGTAAAATATATGTTGATATGAATAGAAATCTTGTCAAATCAGTCTCGCCATTTATTAACAGAATATGAATCTAATGTTTTTATTGATAATAATCGCTGCAATGAAGTTATAACACTTTTTGAAATCAATATTCATTATTGGATGCAGTATATGGAATATCATGGTCAAAGTCTACGTTATCACGATCGTGGAGAAAGATCGCTTGATGAACAATCTTCTTCAGATATTGAAGAATATGATAACAGTATTTTTGAACAAGGAAAAGAAATCGAAGGTTTCTTGATAAGGAAAATTCGTTTCAAAGTGATGTATGTGAGCTTGACTTCCAGTATTTAACAGATGAGTAAATTGTTACTAACTGTGTTGTTAAATCAAATAGTGATAATGCAGAAGATGTAATAAATGAGGGAAATACAATTCCTGACTCTGCTGCTCTACAATCTGTGGAAACTTATTAGATTGATTATATGGGAGAACGAGGATTTGATTATGGTGACATTACTATGGTACGTAAAATATGTGTCAATATACGGCAAGAGATGAACAAACAGCAGAAGCAAAGACGCATTACACATTTTTTTAAGCAGTAAATGTTAAATTCCTAGTTTGATGTTATACAGCATGCAAATGTAAGTAATTTTTATATTTTTTGCACTGATGTTNTAAAGAGAAACATTTTCAAGATTATGATGCATGTAAAATATATCTTGTCAAATCAGTCTCGCCATTTATTAACAGAATATGAATCTAATGTTTGTATTGATAATAATCGCAGCAATAGTGATTCATGAAGTTATAACACTACCAAATTTTTGAAATCAATATTCATTATTGGATGCAGTATATGGAATATCATGGTCAAAGGTAAAATCGTTATCACGATCGTGGAGAAAGATCGCTTGATGAACAATCTTCTTCAGATATTGAAGAATATGATAACAGTATTTCGGAACAAGGAAAAGAAATCGAAGGTTTCTTGATGAGGAAAATTCGTTTCAAAGTGAAGTATGTGAGCTTCACTTCCAGTATTTAACAGATGAGTAAATTGTTACTAACTGTGTTGTTAAATCAAACAGTGATGATGCAGAAGATGTAATAAATGAGGGAAATACAATTCCTGACTCTGTTGCTCTACAATCTGTGGAAACTTTATTAGATTGATTATGTGGGAGAACGAGGATTTGATTATGGTGACATTACTATGGTACGTAAAATATGTGTCAATATGCGGCAAGAGATGAACAAACAGCAGAAGCAAAGACGCATTACACATTTTTTTAAGCAGTAAATGTTAACTTCCTAGTTTGATGTTATACAGCATGCAAATGTATGTAATTTTTATAATTTTTGCACTGATGTTCATTTTTTCTTTAATAAAAAGGAGTTTTCGGATTATCCGTGTTTTTTGACTGTCTGCGTGACCCGCCCTGGTGATCAACCCGGATAATCGGGAATGCACTGTATTTAAACAGCGATTAACAAACCACAATTTTTCGATGAAAAAAAAATCAACACAGTAAAACAGAAGAGACATAAAATGGTTGACTCACCTTAAAGACGTGGAAAGCTTCAAATTGTATATTCCTACTCCTTTCTTTTAACATATTCATCATGAGTTTTAAATTATCAGGGGAGCTAATATATCGAGTCATAATCGTAAAATTATGCCTGTCTAACAACAACTCTCCTAGAAGCTGAAAAATACATCAATGCATTATTACTCTTTCTATAACACAAAAAAATTTATAACTGCCAACACGGATAAGATAAAATTCAGCAGGATTTACAAAAAATATATAAATTTCATGATAATTGTTGCAAAATATTTTACACAAAGGGAATTTTATAGTATATTTTCCAATTATGATTTTACATTAATTATCTTGAAATGTTATGCAGGGGTCTGTCCAGACATTTTGCGAAAGGTGCGATTTTTTAATTTGTGCGTTCTCGTAATTTGTGAATATAAAATAAACGTTAAGTCTCATTCTTTCAACCAGGGTCCTGCTTTTGTGAATTTGTTCAAATAGGGTCCTGTTACTGCAAAAACCTTTTTCAATGAGTTTTTAAACTGTAAAGGCATACAAGATTTTGTTCAACACTGTAAAATTATAATTTAAAAAAAATAAATTTTAGAAAATGAACAGCAATTGCTGCTAATAAATTAGAGATGCAACATACAAATATTTGGTATTTAGCCTATACTGCTGAACGCAGAATATTCATTTTGGATGAATAAATGAAGAATCCTCAGCCGAAGGCAACGTTTACATCCATCTTTCTTGTTTTCTGCCCTGGGAAGGGTTTATTCGACTTACAGAACAATAATGAAGATAAACAAATTTGTGAAGGGTTCGATTAAAAGATAAATTATTTTGTGAAGAGTCCGTTTTTAATGTAAAATATTTTGTGAAGGGTCCGTTTTTATGAAATAATAGTTTGTGAGGGGTCTGTTAACGGACCCAAATTTCTTCTTAACAGACCCCTGTTATGTATTATTATTATTCATAATTTTGAATAGATATAGGCATTTAATTAATCAGATAATTAACTGAATTTTGTAAATGAGGCCTGCTTTATTATGTATTAGTGACACTTTCACTCAATTTTAAGGAATTGTCTAAAACGTACGAAAACCAGAAGAATTTTTATGAAACCAGTAGACCAAGAGAAACTGGTCAAATCAAGTAGTCTACAAAATCCACAACACTGCCAACAGTAATAATTCTGTAGTGNAAAAAAAAAATATTTTTGTAAGACTGAAAAATTGTTCCTATCAAGTAATAGTGATGCAGAAAAATTAAGGACTTTTAGAAACCTTGTACCAAAATTAAGTACAGGGTATCTGCTACACTTTAGATTTTCAAATTCATGACTTTTCATGACTAATTCCAAGAACTTTTCATGACTTAATGAAGCTACTATTTTCTCCGACAAAAACAGAATAATAAATTTAAAAAGCATTATAATAACATTAATTAAAATGATATGTATAACCAAAACTGTTATCCTCTACATCTTCATATTTATTGATTTTAAATTTAAAAAACAGAGTAAAAAAATAGTTGAAGCAATAAAATAGCTGAGCAAATATTTTTTTCTTCCTTTTTTTCTGCAGAATTATATTCTAAAGATACTTCTCTTGTTCATCAGAAAGGAAAGAAATACTCCTGATTTTTCTGTTCTCATTTCGGAATTAAAAAAATTTGCCAATGACTGGCTTGCTTCAGCTAGAATTTTAAGTTGATAAAATAATAAAAAGATGAATAATAATAATTCTGAAATCCCATAAGTTTAAAAATTCATAGATTCGGAACATCAAGAAATGGGGGGATTCCATTTTAATTCCATATTTTTCAGCAACCTAAATCCATGACTTTCCATGATTTGTATTAAAAAATAGTTAAATTCATGACAGATTTTGTTAAATACCGAAATTCACGACCTTCCATGATTTTTCATGACTTTCCAGGTGCGCGGATATCCTGTTAATACACAAATTCTTAAAATTAAGAAACAAACTCAAATTATCTCTTTTTAAAAAAGAAAATCAGAAGAGAAAAATTGTGCAATATCGTAAATTGAGCTTAACTTGATCAAGATAACTAACTATAGCTTGATACATTTTTAAAGAAAATCTGAACTGAGCTCTGTTTCATTAAAATATGCTCGTTGCATTACAATATCATGTACACATTTAGATTTCTGTAAAAATCATAATTTGGTGAGAAATAAAACTTACTTTGAGAGATTGCCTTTTGGTGACATAGTTTTCTGAATTCAGTAAGTGCTGATAGTGGCTGAAAACTCTGTCATAATTCATTTCAAGGAACTCAGAACACAAGACTTTATGTCTTGTTAACAACTCCTACAAAAATAGATTTACATTTCAATTAATTAACAACACAATTTTAAACAGAATATTTTTTTTCTTCAAAAAATATATAATATAAATTTTTAAAAAAACTGTGATTTCAATACTGCAATCACTAGTTTCCCAATGGTGACCCATTTGGTCTGATAAAGACACTGGCATACCTGCCAACATTGGAGAAATGAAATAACGGAGATTATTACTAGTGACATTTTTTGGGCTATTAGCAAGTTTTGATACATCATGCATAATCATGTAAGTCAAAAAGAGAAATTCAAAATTGAAATAATATAAGCACATACATAGTACTTCAAAAAAATAAAATAATTAGGCATGGTAGGCAAATTTTGACAGTTGACGGTTTTAACCGTCATGTCAAAAAAAGCAACCTTTTGACATAGTTTTTGAAAATTGTCAAAACCCCAAAATTTTGGCTTAAGGAAAATTATTAACTATTATAAATATGAAGCGATTTTAAAATACATAAAATTAAAAGTGTTCCATCAATTATGTTCTTGAATTATCTTAACATAAAACTCTTATTGTTTTGAAAAATACTGTTAAAAACCCAAATTTTGGTCTAGAAAATATTAAATTATTATAAATAAAAATGTGTCAAGTTGCAATTTATCCAATCCCTCTATTTGTTTTAATACTGAAAATAAAAACACAGAAACAATTATCTTATAAGAAAACACTTCAAAACCCTCTTATGCCTTTATACATAAAATCAGTTTTTATTTACTTCCATTTTTAACTCCTCTTTTCCCCAAAGAAAGTATTTAAAAATAAAAAAATTATTTTTTGAAGTCCCCTCTACTCCAAGTTCATTTTTTAGTTTTATATAAATAAGACTGAAATTTGAGAATGTTCATACAATGTAAACAATGTCTTTTTGCATAATTCGTGGTGAAAATCAACATGGAAAAGAAAAAAAGATCTCGTTTTACAAAAGGGAAAATTAATTTTAAAAATAGCCAATGAAAAAAACACCTTTAAGGGCTTCTAAAAAACGAAATTAGAAAATACACATCCTGCCCTCTTTTATGTTTTAAAAGGAAAAAAAATTATGGCAGAACTGCTGAAGAGGAGATACCAAGCAACAGAACCAAATAATTAAACAGAGCAAATGGGGTTCTACTTTCCAACATTAAAAGCAAGTTCACCGACAAGAACAGAGCCTTGTGTTAACTAAGGGTCAAGTAATGTGTTATGATTTTCTCAAAGAATGAAGAACAAAATTAGATAAAAATTAAATGTGCTAGAAATCATAAAGCAAAACAGTGTCATTAAGAGGATTAAGGGCAACATTCTTGATTTTTTTAAAAAAAGAAATAAATAGAAACCATAAATTTGATTTAATTCAGTTATTTTTTATAGATGCTTTAAACAATTACAACTTACTACGAGTTAAATTTTATTAATATAAATATTATAAGAATATTTTTAAAATAAATCCCAATACATTTGAGATTATATCACTGCTTCAAAAAATCATTTTACAGTAATATAAATTACATGCAAATACAAGACTCAAAATTATTGAAAAGGGAATGGAAATAAATAACTATTAAGTATGAAAACTTGCATCTTAACTCCAAGATGAAAAAATCCTTCTGATTCAGAATACAAATTAATTTCAGAACAAATTGATTCAAAAGTGCAAAAATTTTTAGTAGACGGGTTCACTTAAAATTTCAGCACCATAGGCTTTAGGTATCCTACGACGACAGGTTGTACACAATACTGGTGACTGGCAGTAAAACTTAGTAATGAGTATCGTTTCAGAAGCAATTGCAAATAAATACTTGTCATTATTAAAATTCCACTCGGTACTTTGGAATTATCCTGTCGACTATTCTCGTACTTTGGGAACACGATTGTCGAACATTTTTGTAAAATCCATGATGGCTCAGGGAATAGAGCGTTCCCCTTTTAATGAGGTGAGCCAGGTTCAAATCCCAGCGATGGCTGGTTCACACAAATTTCACATTCGGCTTACACCACCCACAGTGGTGATGTAAAATATCCTCAGAGGGTAGATGGATTATAGGTTAGAGTTCGCTTGCCGTCAGGCTTACTGTGGGAGCTTTTTTTTTATCATCTAACCCAAACGCGGGTTAGTTCCATCAAAAAGTTCTCCATGAAGGCAAATTTCTCCCAATACCTGATCCAGTAGTTCCCTTGCCTTTTGGATTGAGCTCAAACTTACAAGGCTACTGAGTTGAACATTAGTAGTTGTAAACTTGAAAATTGGTTCGGCTGTTCAACAACAGTTAAACAAAGATAAGATTAAAAAAATAAAAAGAAACAGTTGTCATCGCCATAAGATAGGTTCTGCGAAATAACTGCATATTTCATATTTACTGTGTAATCCTTGACTATGCTAATAAGTTTTCTTTAGTGTGTTGAAATATACTGTTTTGTTTTACTCTGTTACAAAATGATTTGAATTACAAATGATTGCCTAGCACTGAAGAGAGTGCAGTGGTATATTTTCAAGAGTATGGAATAATTTCTTCATTCATTGTTTGCGCTTTAAAAGCTATCAAGGATTTTTGGCTGCGAAATGATTTATAATAAGATATATGGTTAGGTTCAAGAATAATTCAATGTGTAATTATCAAAAAAAAATGAAGTTTATAGAAATGAAGTTTTTACTTTGTTTTGATTCTTTTCATTACACTTTTTTATTACGCATTGTTACATTTAAATTTTTTGTTTTTATTCTTTTATTATTAATTGATAAATATAATCTGTTTAGAATGTTTATTTTGGAAATTGCTATTCATTATGATGGTGCCAAAGAATCTTCGCAAACATTGACAGGATAATCCCAAAATATCCTCCAACCCTTATACCAACATAATTTTGTTACTGGTTGTGGAATGATATTACAAGAGGAAAATTTACATTTCATGATACTTTCATTTAATAATAACTGTTTTCTTAACATGGCACGAGTTACGAGAAACAAATTACTGAAACTGAACATACCTTAAATGTTGAAAAGGCATCGGACGCAATATCAAATGTAGATACCTCGACATATCTAAAGAAATTGTAAAATTCATCTGAATAAAGTATGATTTTCGCTAATGCTTCGTAATGAATACACTCTCTAAGCATGGTGCCACAATTCAATGCGATATCCTGTTTCTCATAGCTGCAAAATAAAATATTTAAATTAGAAACATCAAATTAAAAATTAATACGCAAGTTTCTTTCTTTTTTTTTTTAAATAAAAAAAAGAGAGAGATTAACCTGCTTATTAGTATTTTTGTAGCTTTTCTGACATTCTTTTCATTTTATTTTATTGTCTGTGAGAAGTAACTTTTTCTAAACCAGAAGGTACAAGAAAAAGGGGTCATCCACCAACTAGGTGGCTGGACCCAGTTGAGAGGTACCTAAAGGTAATAGGAATAACTAACTGAAAGACCATAGCCGAGAATAGATCAAAATGGCAAAAACTTACTGGGGCGGCCTTGGCCTGTCATAGGCTGCAGTGCCCAAGAAGAAGTCTGTGAGAAAATTCTTCCTTAATTCAAAATCAGAAGGACATGATAGGCAAAGCATGGGAAGACGATTAAAGGAAATATGAGAGCTTAAGTTATAAATTTAAGGGTGGACTTTTATACAGCAAACTTCAACTTACAAATCTATGGATTATCCAATCATTTAAGGAATGTTACATTAAACAACTGGTTATAGTTTCTTTTTCCTGTTTCTAGTGACTTGCAAGATTGTTCTGCAAACTCTGAATTTGATTTCTACAGCATTGGACAGCATCGACTAAAATGCATTTCAAAAGGGTTTAATAGAGTTCCCTAGGGATAATTGCTTATCAGTATTCACAGAGAACACCGGCCCTTCGGAATAAAATTGCGAGTCAGAAGATCTCCCAAAGTCAATGATGTGCATATCAATTGCAACACACATTACTTTTCAATAGTTGATTTAATGCCTGCTTCCTATGATAGTGGTGTAAACAATGATGAAGAGTGAAGAATATCGGAGGATATACTCACAACTGATTTAATTACTGAAATGCGGGATTCGAAATTTCCATGACCACATTAAAAATTAACTGTAATTTTAAAATAGCAACAAGAAATGAAAAGAAACACCATTTATCTTACGAACGATCTTTTAAATGAAAGCATAAAATCTATGAAACATTTGTGAATGTAAACAAACCATTAAGCAAATTTGCAAACAATAGTAAGTATTCAGAAAGGGATATTGTTGTTTCTAAAAAAATTTAAAAAAACACACGCAAAGATCAGACATTTTTTCTAGTAGTTCCACTCATGTCAATTTTGGAAAAATGAACATATTTAATATATAATTTATTCAGCATACGCAACATACATCTCTTTGTTTTTTATTCCAAATCAACTAAAATGTTATTTATGAGTGCCACTTTTAAAAAAATTCAAGACTGAACTTATTTTTTGACAAATTAACACGGTTTAGCATTGTTCAACAGAATTTTCAGAAATTTTTCCATGGGAATGGGTCATATATTATATCAATGACTTATTTTTTTCTTCTTAATTGCTTAGTTTATTTTTTCTGCAAACAAAAGAATGCTATATTGTATCTTTTTTAACACTAGTTGCTGAATAATAAACCACTAATTTTTCCCTGGAGCCATTCATATCACTATACAGTCGGACATCCATTTATTAAATCTCTGAATTTTGCGATTTTTCTCGAGAGGAACTAAGAACATTTTGAAAATTTCTTTGTAAAATAACTTTCAAATTGCAAAGTAAATTTTCTATTTAGCAAACTTTTCTTTGAGATCCACTTTCCTTATTTCTTATAATATTTCAGAACATTTCAAGTTTGTTAAAGCATTTTATGGGGGAAATTGATTTTCACAGTCAATTAACTTTTAGAGAAAGCAGTAAAATCTCTTCCTCTTTTGTCAGCTTTTCAAACGAAAAACTCAGACAAAATTAACGAATTTCATCAGTAGTAATTAAACTTAAGAGCACATGTGGTAATGCACGCTTAAAATTACTTTTATAATAAATGCAGATATAATTTTATACATAAAGTTAGCTTTTTTTAATTTGAAAATGTATGTAGAATGATACTGTAGCACTGGATAATGTTTTGCTCTATTCTTGCTCCCCATGCAGATTTCTTTCATGGTTAAGACTTATAAAATGAATAGTAGATACAAGTTTACAAGATAAAGGTATATTAATTGCTATTTTATTTGTCTAGTGCTTATGGACTTAAAACCTGTTTTGTGTTGCTTGAGTACTTCAAAAGGTGATTTTCTATTTAACAAATTTTCCATGCATCGAACTTGTTATCAGGATTCAGTGACATCGGTAAATAGTACTGTATATTTTACACTTTAACACCATTATCCTAGCTCTCTATTTTTTTAAAAAATAATAATAATCACTACTTGAGTATTTCATTTTGATTCACACAACATTTCTAAACATCAAGAGGATAAAAAACTAACTCAAACAGATTCAGATTCAACATGAGAAGTTTTAACACTTCAATTTTTTCATTGCAGTGTGACAGCCTCATTTGAAAATTTTGCAATAATTACAAAAAATAATGTTTTCATTAAAAAGTAATCATTTTTGTTAAAATTATTTTTAACCAAAAATATTAATATTTTAAGGAAAAAGGAATTTTTGTTGAAAAATTTAAAAAAAAAACAAATTGGAAAGAGAGAATTTAGCTCAAAGATTTTGAAACTGATTTTCTTTCTTGATATCAAAGTTGAAAACAAAACAGCAAAGTGTTTTCTAAGAAGTTATCATTTTCTTATAATACGGACATAATTTATGGAAAATAAAAAGCGACCTATTCTAAAATTGTCCTTATTTAAAACTGTTCTATTTTACAAAATGTAATCAATATTCAATTATAAGTATCAATAATATTCATATAAATGTCAAAACAATTGTAATAACAATTATACTGATTAATAATAATTAATATTGATTACCCCTTCATTAATGTAAATAAGATTTCAGGCTTTGTGCAAATATACTCAACAGTTGGTAATCTGGTTCCTATTTGCCTTCGTAGAATATTGCTAAATATTTGTACAACATCTTTTTTACCCTAAAAAAACATAGAAAAGCAATATTATTTATTTATTTAAAAAATATACTGTACATCCAGTGCATAAATTTACTTTTCACTGGAAAATAACTTATCACATGAAGAAAAACCTACTCAAACTAGTAGTCAATTTTTATATTTCTTTCTTTTTAATTTTATTCTCATTTCATGAAATTTTAATACTTACATATTAAAATACAAAAAAAAAACAAAAACATTAAAATTATAAGTCATATTATTCAAAAAAACAAATAAAAAACAGCTACATTTCATAGTAAAGATTGTTAAATAACTGACTTAAGATTGTTAGACACAGATTACTTTGACGCAGAGCTTTCTAGAATAGTAAAAAATAATTAAAATAGCTTCAGGAATATTATGATAATATTTTGAAATTATTTTTTTCATTATCTGTGAGAACATAGAAATTAAACATTACAAATGAGCTTTGATATAAAAGTAGATACTAAACTTATTCTTTATTTGCTGTATTATCTAGAGTATAAGTCTTGCAAACTCTTTAAAAATAAATTGCACGCAAAATTTATAAATCGTAATCATAAAGCAAATAAACTTGAACCGTAAAACACAATTTTTAAATTATGTGAATATGAAAAGCAACATATAACTTTTAAATCACATAATTCTGAAAATAGCCATTTCATATAAAAACCAGCGAATACGAATCACGATATTAGATTTTTATAAATGCCTGCATGCAAACCAGGTTATTAGATTTTTAAATCCTATGTTTAATAATAACGTCAGGGATCTGTCTAGGTTTTTCTGAGAGGTACCTATTTAAAAATTATATTAAAAAATCAACACAAAAATATGGTAAAAATATAAATTTATCGTTTCTTACGGGATACAAAAATAAAATTGTAAGAAAAAGTATTTTGTGAAGGCACCGCTAAACGGTAGTGAATTAGGCCTGAACGTTATAAGATTTAAAAACCGTATGTATATAAATCCTGTACGCAGATGAAAAATATCTTTAAATTGTCACAGAATGCATTTTAGAATTTTACAGATCATAAGATTTTTGTGACAGGTCAGTTTAAGTAATTTGGAACTTTTTGAAGGACACATATTTTATGAACTAAAATTTTATGCAGGGACCTTTTTCTTAGAAATCAAAATTTTGTGAAAGGTCCATAAACAGACCAAGTTTCTTCCTAAATTAATTCCTGAAAAAGAAAAACATTAAAATTATAAAAACACATAAAAGAAAAAAACTGGGATAACATATAACACAATTGATTCCTTGTTTTAGATTAAAAAAGCATTAATTTTAAAGTAGACAAAAAGGAAAAAGCTAAAGACCTCGAAATCAATTTTAGGCAAATTCTGAACAAGTAATAACAACATATTGCAGTTATAAAGCTCTTGTGCCAACTGCGCTACAGCAATGTCAGAATTGGGCTCCTGATCACTGCTACCGTACAGCATCGTCTTCATCAGGGCAAGATGCTTAGAAACATCTTCTTGGGCCTAAAAACAAAATAGAATATTTAATTTTTAATATTCAAATGTTCAATTTAAAAAAAAAGAAAGGATTATTTATATTCTATTTTGAATACATAAAACAAAATAATACAGCATGCACTTGATTTTAAACCCACAAATACACTTGGTAGCAATCTATACAGCACTGGTCTAAGAAATGAAGAGACTTTGCAGACTGGGTCGAATATCTCTAGAGCTATTGGACTGATTTTAATGAAATTTGATATGTACATACACGACAAAACAAACAATTCTAATACGCATGCATGATTGTGCGTATTACTTGTTGGAGTTGGAGGGTATGAAATTGCCACAGGAAATGATAAACTGCCTTATTTCTTTCAAGTATGAAAACACGCTGCAAGGCTTGTATATCTGTAAGAGGGGTATCCATTTTTTAAAGTTTATTCTGCACCCACTGTTTCAAAACCTTCCGACTCCAATGAGTGTTACACACGATGATGCATGCATATTACCTATGTTGAATGGTTCATTTGTTTTGCATTGTATCAATGTATGTAGATATCAAATTTCATTAAAATCGCTTGAGTAGCTCTAGAGATAATCGACCAAGCCTGCAAATTCTCTTAATCTCTTACAACAGTGTCAGGGGTCTGTCCAGACATTTTGTGAAAGGTCCGTTTTTCGTGAAATTGTGAAAAAATTACTCACATTCTTTCAACCAGGGTCCGCTTTTATGAATTTGTGCAAATAGGGTCCGTTATTGCAAAAAAAAACTTTTTCAAGGAGTTTTTAAATTGTAAAGACATACAAGATTATGCTCAACACTGTAAAGTTATTATTAAAAAAATTAAATTTAAAAAAATAAACAACAATTGCTGTTTCTAAATTAGAGATGCAACATACAAATATTTGGTATTTAGCCTATACTGCTGAACGCAGAATATTCACTTCGGACGAATAATGGAAGAATCGTCTGCCGAAGACAAAACTTATATTCGTTTACATCCATCTTTCTTGTTTTTTGCCCTGGAAAGGGTTTATTCGATTAAGAAAATAATAATGAAGATAAACAAATTTGTGAAGGGTCCGATTAAAAGAAAAATCATTTTGTGAAGGGTCCGTTTTTAAGTTAAAATATTTTGTGAAGGGTCCGTTTTTATGAAAAGATATTTTGTGAAGGGCCCAAATTTCTTCTAAACAGACCCCTGAGTGTATATTTAGTACATTATCAATCAAGAGTAACATTAAGATTTAAGAGTTGCGTTTGTATATTCAATAAAAAGAAATATTACGCCAAAAAATACATTTAATTTTTAATATTCAAACATTTAATTTAAAAAATAGGATAATTTATATTCTTTTTTTAATACATAAAACAAAATAATAAAACTTGATTTTAATCCACAAATACACTTGGAAGTAATTTATACTACATTATGATTCAAGAGTAACGATCTTTAGGCAATTGAGCTCTCTTTTTGTGATAAACAGTACTATATGGCAGAGTTGCCTTCTACAATATCTGACATTCTTGTATTAGTAATTCCTTGTTTTCGGGAGAAATTATGTTGTTTGTATTATTAAGACAAACTCCAGCTCACATACTGGCTTGAGCAAACATAATTTCAAATCTTAATCAGGATAGGATATACTTTCTCTAATTTCTGAATAAATCAAAATAAACATTTTGCGATCAAAAACTGAAGTTTTATGTTTATAGAATCAAAACTGTGGTGTGTCTATCCATTTCTGTACCTTTATTTCTGCTTCATTCAGATTATTTTGCCAGTGTTCTCCCGAAGTGCTTTTAGAAGGGTGCCCCACCCTGCCCTTTTTGCAAAAATAAGCCAATAAAAACACTGCCTATTTATTTTAATTTTTATGGAAAAAAGTTTTCTTCTTAACCACCTGTTTTAATGAAAAATCCACTTCGGATTTATTTAGTTATTGATATTTATTTATCTTTTAATTTGATTCCTTCATTTAAGTAAGATTTTTCTTATGTTGTCTAGTTATATAATTAAAATTTGGATCATATTTGGTCCCACAGATATTCACATATTTTATTTGGGGCAGCGGATATTAATAAATTTATTAGTGATTTTAAATTTTACCATAATTAATAAAATTTAAAATAAAAAATGTTACCATAAATACCTTTTACTTAAAAAAACACACTTTTAAATGTTTATTTTCTCATAATTTTTAACATAAAAAAAGCATTAAAGTTGTTAACAATTTACTTTCTTTGTTTTTGTTCTGTTAAAAATTTCACTTTTTTTCTTGAAGAAAATTTATACAGAGATAGTCTTTTTGCTTGCCCATATATTAGGGTTGGCAAGATTTTGCCGTAGGTGGAAAAAACCACGGTAAAAACCATCCTGGCAAAAAAAGGTTTTTGCCAAGCAAAGTGGCAAAAACCCATATTTTCCACTATGAGAGGACAAAAACACATTTTCGATCCAAAATTATTCCTAAAATTGAAATATATACTATAAATATATATAATTAAAAAAATTATTATTCCATAATTAAATCACAATGTATTAATATATCATTTTAGTAGTTTAAAACATTATAGATCGAAAAATTAGTGATTATTCTCTTTTTTCCAGTGAAATAAACTTATTTTAAATTAATATAACTATTTTTAAATTAATATAACTATAATTTAAAGCATAAAATATCTATCAACATGTGTAGCTAAATAAAACATACAAGTATCAATGCAATTTTTTAAATTTGTGCAAATTCAACACTTTATGCATCATTTTGTAAAAAAACATTTATTCAAGGATTCTAAAATGAAAAGAGGTCAAAAACTTTCAATCTTTTAAAAATCATTACCCTTATATTAATTATTAATATTTTAAAAATACTTTTTTCTCAGGTAATGTATCAAAATTATTATTCCTTATGATTGATTTAAATTTGTTTCAAGTATTTTGTAATAATATTTAATCAGCAATTTAGATAATTAGGTTTTTGCCAATGTCCTGGCAAAAAACCCTTTTTGCCGGTAAAAACTAAACTCCAACCCTGCTATGAATATTTTTTAAAAGCTTCAAATTTTTCTGTTATTTTGATAAAGAGTATGAGAGGGTAATTGAAAAATTCAGGATCAAATTCAGTTATTACATATTATAACATATTTTGATAACCTTTTAATGGTGGTGAGTGCCCTTTTAAAACTCAAAGTGCCCTTTTCTGTGAGGAAGTATCCTGCCTTTTTTTTAAATTTTTATTTATTCCTGAGGAGAACTCTGATTTTGCTTTATTCATAATTTGACATGACAATCATACAATACAGCATATTCCTGATTAAAATTACTTATGCCTGTAATCCAAGTGAAATGCTTTAAGAGTCTTTTTTTTACTTCCCAATGCCTCAAGCACTGTAAGTATTTAATATCCATACACCTACTAACATTGGAGAAATAAAATATAGATTTTACTAACAAAATTTTTTAGGCTATAAGTAAAGTTTTTATACATCATGCATAATCATGTAAGTCAAAAAGAGAAATTCAAAATTGGAAATAATCTATGCACTTAAATTTAGTGAAGTAAAAAATATGTATATAAATCTTAATCTAAAGATTTTTTTAAAAAACATTATTTATAATTAAACTATTTTATTTTATTTTGTAACTGCAATTGAACAGTCAATCCAATTTTTGGTTTTACGATTACTAATGTTCAACTCCGTAGCCTTGTCATTTTCAACCCAATCCAGAAGACAAGGGAACTCAAAGATCAATTATTGGGAGAAATCTACTTTCGTAGAGGACTTTTTGATAAAACTAACTGGCATTTGCATTATATGGAGAGGAAAACCATGAAAACCTCCCACAGTACGAGGGCAAGGGACTCCAACCCATGATCCGTCTACCACTGAGAATATTTTATATCAGCTCTGTGTTTGATGCGAGTCGGATGAGAAATTCATATCGACCAGACATCGCTGGGATTCAAATTCAGTTCAACTCATTGGAAGGCAAACGCTCTATCACCTGAGCCTCCATGACTTCTACTTAAACAATTAACACTCAACATACTGCAGTGCTGGAATAAGAGAAGTACTTTTGCCATCAGCGAATATTTTTTCTCCAAAATTTTTTGAAAAAAATTTCCTCAACAAATACGGAGAAATTAGAGAATATACCAGTAAACAGGAGATAGTCGTAAAATACAGGAGTCTTCGTCAAGAAACAGGAGACTTGGCAGGTATGCATGTACCCACTAAATCTGTGATTTTTAGCGGAAAATTTGACACTCAGAAAATATTTTATTTTCCCAAAGCTATTAAGAAATCAAAATAAAACTTTTGCCATCATTTTTCTCAAAATAACATTTACTCACCCCTCCAAAAACACAACATGCATAATTTCAATGAAGTAAGTGTTAGTTTAATATGACAGATATCAGAATATACAAAAACGAAAAGTATTTACCTTTTCAGCCTTTTTATCTCCTTTTTCCAAAATAACAATAGCTTCTCTTAACACTTTAACTAACTCACTAGGACTTTTTTGAGATTTCCCAAATAATGGCATAATTGCTTTAAAAAGAAAACACAAAATTCATGATTTAGACAAAATGAATTATGAGTACAGTAAACAGATATTCACTGAATGAAAAGCATAGTTTGAGGCACACTGTTCATGCCTTTTGTAAGACCGTTCCATTTCGGGATTATTACACAATATTTTTGAAAATATAAAAAATAACAGATATTTCGATATCCCCAATGGCAGAATTTCTTTCGAGTTTTCTGTGACTATTATCTATAGTATTAATACCTTTCGGAAAGACAATTTTAGTGGTAGCAAATATGTATGTTCCGAATTTAAAGTAACAGAGTCTGTTTACACACAAAAAAAGAAAGAAGCCTGTATAGAATAGATCAGCTTATAATTTTTCAAAAATATAAATGCACTTTTTAATAGATATATGCACTTTTTTATATATAAATGCACTTTTAAATATATATGCATTTTTTTAAAACATAAATGCATATAAATGCATTTTTTTGAAATCTACATATAAAAGAATACTTCTAATATATATTCTCCTGCTCTGAAAAAATATTTGTATACATATATCACGAGCATCTTTTTGAAAGCAATTCTGCAGAAGGTAGGGGGGAGTTCTGAAGAAAAATTTTTTTTTGAATAATTCAGCGGATAAAGAGAAAAAAATTTTTGCTTTTCAAATAAAAAATATTTTTGCAAGAACTCTTATGCTCTGAGATAATGTCGTCGCGCCACCACGATTCTGCTATGAGGTCGATATCTATTTGATACTTTGATATACATTGCAAACCCTATAATTGAAAAATTTACCTTATTGTTGCAAAAAATTTTTTAAGCATGATTTAAATATTAAAACATAAAAAGTTAATTATAAGTATCTTCATAATATAAACTCCTTTATGTATTAAAATTTTTTTAAGCATATTAAGTAATATACAGAAAATATAATGAATTTTTTCGAACCAATATTAAATATATTTTTTGAACTCACAAAAATACAAAATATCAGCTTAATCACAAACGCCCAAAATTTTAATTAAAGTAAACATTTAAATTAACACAAATTTCAGCTTTATTACATATTATTGAAATATTTAAGCACTAAAAAAATTTTTTTTCAGTTGCAACTATGTAAGAGATAAGGGACTAATCTAAAACTAAAAAATGTTTTATTTTGTGTGTAAGATAAACAATAAATTAGAACAAATGCTTTGCCTTTGGAACTTATGTTCTAATATGCCAATATACAAAAAATCTTCAAACACTGATTTTTTGTTGAAGGTGGGATAGGATAAATATTAGCAGGCGCAATCTATAATTGAAATATTAAGGATATTTTGAACTAGTCTTTTAAACTAATTAACTAAAGAAAGACTAAGTTTTTCCGAACTGAAAAATTTTTGTTATGAAAACTTAAAAATTTTCATAAAACTCATTTTTTCATAATTAATAATAATAATAAAATAAATTTATGGTATTCATTTTGAATACATTTTTTTATCTAGTTAAGTATTTCAGCAACAGCCTGTCATGGGCCAGGAGCTTAAGCCTTGAATAGTTTTTCAAATTATTTAATACACCATTCTAAATAAGTTAAGCTAAATAGCTAATAAGAAGCATGAATTTAATGAATTTCTCACAAAATTAAAACAGTTACAGTAAAAGAATTCAGAAAAACCAAATTTATAGATTTATGAAAAAACTGCTAAAGCATCAAAATGAAACTTTATAAATACAATTAAAGTCAGTGTTGCTACTCAAATCTGGAGAGAAAAAAATTCCCTGTACATATTATACAACAATATATTAAGAGGAAANAAAGAAAAAAATATCAAACGTAGTGGAATCAGAAAAACAAAACTGCAATCTGCTTCATAAAATAATCCTATGTTTAAATTAATAAACAATTCTCCTTCTATTTTTTTTTTGTTGTTGATGAAAACATGATATTTAATTACAGCAGATGTGATTCCACATCAATAAAAACTTGCAAATGATACCTACCGCACTTCCAAAGAATAAAAATTTATTCAGAAGAAAAAGATTTTATTTTTATTAATCAATGTCAAATAGATAAATATATTTTTCTCTTTCATCTTCTGTTCACTGATATGGGTCATTCCACATCAAATCATACAGGATTTTACAAAAATGGCACCCACCGTCTCAGATTTTGATGAAAATTTGTACACTTATAGAATTTTTGATGCTGATTTCAAAAATGTCAATTATATTTAAATCAGTTAAGGGGTTTAAAAGTTATAAGCATTTATATTTTTGCCAAAATGGCACATTTGCCGCCATTTTGATTCATACATCAAAGGCTATTAATGATTGTAACTCACCTTATATTTGTCATAGAGCAATAATTTTTTTATTATTTTGTTCAGAATAAAATAATCTGCCATTTAAACACATTTGTTTGCAAATAATTATCTTACTTATTTAGTAAATGGGTCTGTTTTGCAGTTTTTTGATCAACGGAGTTGAGTAACTTCAGGAGCTGATTCCTGACAACTCGCCCCCTTCAATTTCAAAAATATTTTAGGCAAAGATAGTTGAAAGTGCGAACTAACATCTGATATAAAAATTGTGATGGGCGGTTCACTCACTTTTTTTAAAAAAATATTTTTCTTATTAATTATTATGCATTAAAAGTATTGGTAGTTTGATGATTCATAGTCCTTAATTGTAATTGTAACTGGAGTATAATAAATGAGAATGGTAGAAAAAAATGTAAAATAAAGTAATAATTTATTAAATTATTTTTTTCTTGTTTATTTGAGCCCCCCCCCTTCAAAAAAGAAAAGAAAAAAATTTGAGAATGAACAAAATTTCACCTTTTCTGCAAATGAAATTATCAAGAATCATATAGCTTTGATAAATGAGAGTGATCAGAATCTAAATAAAGATAAATAAAAGTTTCTCTAAAAGAGTAGAGGGCAATACCAAATAATAAAAAGCAGCCATTAAATTTTATTTTTAATTGAACTAACTACGATCTTAATGAAAGGAGAAAATCAGAATTTATGATGTTGAATAATATCAGAGAGAAAATCATTGTACACTTTATTTTAATTCAAACATTTTGTTTGATTCTAAAATGTAATTCAAGACCAAATTATGAATATTTACAGTTAATTTTATCCTTTTATTTGTCACAATCAGGGTTGGCAAGGTTTAGGACAGAATGGATTAATCCACGGTTTAAACTGTCCTGTCCAAAATCCCTTTGTCCAAAACCCTTTTACTCAAATTATGTCACAATTTTATCTGAACAATATTTAGAAGGTAAAATAAACATAGAACTAGTAACATATTGATAATTAAATCTACTAGGGAATATTTGTCTTTAAAAATATAATGTTTCATTAATATTGTTTGACTCTTCAATTTAAACAATAAACAAAAGAAGATTAATCAGTAATCAAGTTCAATTGGTCCTCTCCTTCAATAGTACATAACTGAAGTTTGACCTTTGCCATACATGTTAAGCTATTAGGGACTAAGTGCTTGGTTACTCATAAACAGGTTTACTTATCTATTAGTACTATTCAAGAATACTTTTATTTCATTCATGCTCGATTCTTTTAGCATAGTGGTGATACATCACCAATGTCACTAACTGAAACTGATGTTATGCCCTTCAAACCTGTTAATACATTTTGCAGTTATTTTGTACTTCCAATTTAAACTAATATATTCATATTTAAAAAAAAAAATTTCAAAATAGATGTCTTTTTTATCATTCTGTGATGCAGAAATTATAAAAAAATTTTAAAAAAATATTGTAAAAAATAAAAGGTTAATTTTTAAACAAATTTAGTATTTTTTAAAAAAGTTATTATTATTTGATATTGCATTATTTATCTTTATGCAAAAACATTATCAGTATTAAAAGCATATTTATATTTAAAGGGTTAGGTATTGACTTTTGTTGTTCAATGAATTGTGGAGCTTCAAAAATTATAAACCTTTTCCTATTATATTATTTTCCTTTAATAAGTTAAAGTAAATTGTATAAAAAATATCAAATATTTATTGATACATGTAATTATAATGTGTACAATGGTTACACCAATAGATTTTTTACCGTTTACCAAAGTTCAAGGTTTTGAACACTTTAAGACAGTTTTATCCATTTTAGGACAACAGTAAAACCCACGTGTCCTGTCCAAAACCAGTTTAGGACGTCCAAAATCCCAACTCTGGTCACAATGATTGTTATGGTAATGAGATACTCCTAAAAAATTTCATTTAAAACGCTGATAAAGCTCAAAATATTTATTTTAATTATATTGAAATGATTTTAAATCACCAACTATCTGATAATTTGTATGCTCTTATTTCATCANGACTCATCTCATATAGCCTCAAACTTCCAGTAAATATTAAAATTCTATTTTGAATAGTTTTTTCACAAAATAGATGTTTGTATTTTTTGATCAGGAATTACCCCAGGTCACCCTATTTTCCAGGTTTTTCCTATTCTCCTTGTGGAGTGGCAACATTGTAAATGCTAGTTTGAGCTCATTGTAAATATTTAGCCATCACAAAATTGGAAAAAAATCCAAATAGTTTTAAGGACATTAGCAGGAAAAGCTTAAGATTAAAGTACAGAATGTGTTTAGAACATATTGGTCTTTACTTTAAGTATATTTAATAAAAAGGGAAGATTTCTAAATCATGATCTGTGGCAGAATAATCACCAAGCCATCGGGACTTTTGGGCAACAGCCCGCTAGAAATTAAAAAACAATTAACACAAAAAATCACAGAAGGGAACTACTTGAAGGGAATAACTTGAAGCAACACTTTGATAAACCTCTACATATTTTTTCTTTAAAAAAAAAAACATTCAAATTTAAAATCCATTTGGTAGATTTCCCTATCGTGATCTGTAGTAGAATTATTGCCAAGGCTTGGAAACTTCCGGGCAGTGGCCAGCGAAAAACTAAAAAAAAAAATCACAGACAGGGACCAACTAAAAAAGTATAACTTGTAGCCACCCCTTGGCAAACACTCCGGGGATTTTTTTAAAAAAATTTATAAGTTTAAAATCTATTTGGCACTTTGGCGATTGTAGTTGGCGCGACAGATCAGGTTACGGAAATATCCCCTTGGCAGTTGCAGTTGGCACAATAGATCCTATCCTGATACAGAATTATTTCTAATAAAAGGATGAAGGAAAAGATTTATAACAATGCATAGATGCAATTTACAGGATTGATGCATATTTTTGACACATGAATTTTGTCGTGAAAATATAATCCATAGTTTTTTTCCATTAAAAAATGACACATTAAAAACTTTCCAACTTTAAACTATACAAAATACTAAAAAAAAAAAAAAAATAGTAATGCTATCTTCAATTTTAAACAAAAATCAGCAACCATTAGGACAAATTAACACTAAAAAAATAGAAGAAAATCTGAAACAATATCTTATTTTACCAGGTAAGATCTCTTTTGTTATACCATTGTTAAACTTTCCTTTGAGAGAAAAAACCATTATTTACTGTTTTATCCCTACCTAAAATAATTGTACAACATTTTGGGCTACATAATTTTCCTAACTCTTAATATCTAGCAGAAAAATCATTCAAAACACTATATATGTCTAAATAATATTACCATATTTTGCAATATATTTGTTTTATTCATAACTAAATTAAAGAGAGAATGACTAACTGATAGATACACAAATAATAACTATTTAAAGAAGTGAGATCCTCAGCTATTTTCTAGCTAAAAATCACCTACGAAATTATGAAATAAAATTGTATGTTTATCATACGCGCATTTCCAAAAGTAATACCGTTCTCCACATAATGAAATCACGTGTGAATATTTTAACATTTCTTGCATTAAAAGTAAGTAGTTCACAAATTAATAATGCCTTAATATAATATTTCTTTCAAAAAATTTAAATTTGAACTTCATATTTCATAAGGAATTAGTGGAGCTCAATTACTATCCTACGTGCTTAGCTGTCTTAAGGGTTCTTCAACTTTACTAAAATGAGATCTTGCAAAAGCGCATTTCAATTAAACATAAACACAAATGATTTTACACATAAAACAAACAATAAAAACGCTTACAAATATAAATGATAGAACAGAAGAACAGTATGGTAATATCGTACACTTTTCACAGTATGAATTTCTTTCACATAAAAGATTTAATTTGTCTAATATAAATCAAAACATACCCAAATAAATAACTTTCAGAAGCTTAAAATTTCAAATACTCAAATCAATTAAAGCTAACAGATTAATAACAATAACAACAAAAGGCGATTAGAAATTTACTAAGGATTTCTAAAAGTTATCATGTTGCCAATATAATTTTGGTAGATAAAAAATGTTATACAAACAAAACAAACCTTGAACACTAGATAATAGGAATCCGCAAGAAGTCAAAATCCCATCTGCCCGATGGCAATGAAAACCCAATAGTTGTTTGGGTATGGATGGTGTTTTCTACGCTAGGTAGCGCTGCAAGCTCTATACCGCCTATTCTTCCGGGTTACTGTTTCCGGTGTATTTTAAGGCCATTTGGCTCGCAACGTGATCAAGGCTGTAAGCATGCGGTTTGGGAGGTCATGAAAACGTGAAATCTATATCAGAAAAAGAATTATTATGAAGCAATTATTACCTTGTTACGGATATACAATCTTCAAAACTAACGTATGGCTAAACAGTGATTTACAATACCGCATGCAATAACTAATAAAGGTGTCGCTATATAATAAGAAAAAAACAAATGAAAAAGCAATACTCTCATATCATTTCTTAATGCTAAAATTATAAAGGGTATATAATTTTAACATTAATTACGAAATAGTAGTGGTAACATGTGGTTCGATCAATAATAAATATGTAACCCTAACATTTGAAAAAAGAATCGTAATAAAACATTTTTACCTTTGTCAATAATATACGCTAACTTTCACATTTAAACCTTAATTATAATGTATAAACTTAATCTTGCTCCTCGAACAATGTGCTAACACTAACGTAAGATGGTTCAGTGCTTGCAACGAGAAAAAACAGTAATAAACAAATGGAAAGAGGCCAAATCAGGACAGCCGAAAAAGCAAGTTAATCAAAATCTAGCAATATCACCTTTTTTAACAATATATATCTATAAATAACTAAAACAAATTTTCACTTCAAACTCACCAGAATTACTTAATAACATTAATGTATTATGAAATACGGCAGATTTGAGCTCAGAAATTATCTAATTTACTTCAATTTATTGAAAACAAAATTATCCGTTTGAAAATATCATCTCGCAGAATAGACTGTAGTAAGCAGTTGCAAACTTTCTAACTGGAACTAGGACACGTATTGAGCTCGAGATTGTTATTGTTAAATTTATATTGAAAACACCATCCATTATTAGCGTAAAAATAATATATTTTATTATATTTTCCAATAACAGTTAATATTTCACAATAATACTTAAAGTATAATTATTCTGAAATAAAATATAATAAAATATGTACCGCAGTGGTCATCTGAAATCTGAAGTGGTGAACAAATTATAGGTGACAAACTGTCAGGTTACACCTGGCCAACACATTCAGTTGGTCCTGGAGATTTCTTCAGTGTTGTAAGATTACGTCTCTTCTCTATTGTGGAATTAAATTTGAAAAAAAAATATTGATATTTCTTCTTATTCAGGTAACAATATATATCTCGAAATCTCGTTTATAATCTCGTTTTTTTTTTCACAGGAATATCTAAAACACATTGAAAGTTTATTTGTAAATACTGAAAAAGAAAAAAAAAAGACCAAAAAGAAAAGCAACACGTATCTATATTCTTATAAGAGAGAAATCTTAATTTTTGAGAGATTGTTCTATTAGTGAGGGGCTGCTGGGGTATTCTGTCCCACTCCTCCCGAAGAAGTCTTTCCGGTTCTTGGAGAGTTTGCGGGGGTGGTAGACGTCTTGTAATTCATCTACCTAGAATGTCCCAAGCATGCTCGATTCTGTTCATGTCCGGAGAACACGCTGGCCAATCCATTCGTGTGATTCCTTCCTCCAAAAGGTAATCATTCATCGAGTTAGCACGATGTGGCCAGCAATTGTCGCCCGTTAACATGAAGTAATCTCCAATTGCTGCAAGGTAAGGGACTACAATAGGTCTCAAGATCTCATCCCTAAATTGGCAACCGGCCGGAGCTCCATTTCGAATGAGATGGAGATCGGTGCGCCCATCAACGGAGATGCTAGCATAGACTATCACTCCCCCACCTCCAAATCTGCACGAACGCAGGATTGTTTCCAGTGCCACGTTCCCTCCAGATGAAAACACGCCTGTTGTCAGTATGAACAGAAAAATGGGACTCGTCAGAGAAAAGAATATTGCTCCATCCATTTCTTTTCCAGTTCGCATGTTCTGTTTCCCACTCCCTGCTGGTGAGGAGGTGTCTTGCTGTGAGCGTAATGCACCCCATTGGTTCTGTGTCTTTGAGCCATTGGCTTTAAATAGTGGTCTTTATTGGACGTTGTTGCAGGTCTACGCCCTTGCCCTGATCTTAGCTCTTTCATGTTCAGCTCTAAAAAACGGTTCCAAATCCAGGAAATCACACTTTGTGAAATTACAACGGCTCCAGCTACTTCAGCTTGTGCTTGGCCCCCCTCTAACCGGCCATCAGTAAACTTTAAGTTTTAAAATTTTAAGTTTGTCGAAGACGGCCGTCTTCGACAAACTTAAAATTTTCATACTGCGAAGTTTGAAAATAAGAAAAATTTGCATTTGTGATTATCTTCTTCCATTTTATACAAGCAAAAAACGTGTTTAGACTGGTATTTTATACAGACAAGACTTACAATATCCTTTAATTGTTTCGAGCAGTGTGTATACAGCGTATGAGCAACAATTTCTCCATTTTAAAGCTGTTATACGCACTTAAATATAGATATACATACACGTTGTGGACTATATAAATTGCTTATAATTATTTCCCTTGATATGGTATACTATATTATAATATAATATCTTACGGAGTTTGAAAATTATTGGGTAATATTAAGGAGAGCTACAGAAACTGCTTAGAAATTTCTTCGAAACTTTTTAAATTAAGATTTTCAAATCAATTTTTTTAATTAATTGCCAAAACATGATTTACTACAAAATTATGAAGAAACAAAACTTTTTAAAAAATTTTCAGTGCATGCGTAGAATTAAAGAACTAGCTTAAACACTCATAACTTGCGTAGTTTTCAGCGATTTTTTTTAAAATTAACAATTTTGTAGTTAATCTTATATTGTTCCAAAAATTTCGTTTAATTCCATTGAATATCTTTAAAGTTATAACGAAAACGCGTAAGGCGAAAAAAATAATTTTTAATAAAAATGCCCATATTTCCATAAATATTTGCTCTACGTTTACGAAACTTAATGCAGTTATTAAAAATAATATCTAAAGTAATCGATACAAGTTGTTTGCTTGATTTTCTGGCATAAGAAGTTCGAAAATACTTGTTTTCTTTCGTAATTTATTGTGGGTCTTCCAAATCACGAAAAGCTTTAAATCTTATTTTATTTTATAACCGTCGTTGAACAGCCGACCCAATTTCATGGGTTTACGACTACTTACGTTCAACTCCGTAGCCTTGTAATTTTGAACCAATCCAGAAGACAAGGAAACTCCTGGATCAGTACCCCCAGAGGTATTGATTTGTTGTGGGAACATGGAGGACTTTGAGACTCGACAGATTTAACGTGCATCAGTCACCATTTACTACACGGGGAGTCTTCGGCCGGCGAGGATCGAACCCACGACCTCTTGGATATGGGTCCAGCGCCCTACCGACCAGGCTATCCCAGCCCTTTAAATCTTATTGTAAAAAATGAAAAATCACATAAACTAATTTTCTCTTCCTGCCCTTCAGATGCCTGTATGACGTACATGCATACTTACATCTTATGCCACATTGTTTGTTCCCAACTTTGTCTACAATTATTTCCTTTGGTATGTTAGTATATGCTGTAATGTAAAACCAGACAGAGTTTCAAAATTATAGATTAATATGAAGGCCATATATATATAGCATACTAAATAAATACAAAAAGGACAAAAAGAAAATTAAGAAAAACAACAAGTTTTATTTACTGCGCTTAAGCTTTAAGTAAATAGAACTCATAAAATAAGTTTAAAATGCAGAAAAAGCATGGAAAAAATTACAGAACAATGAGAAAAAAAGGGGGGGGGGATAATAAGAAAACGGAAGGAAAAAAAACAATTCGTGAAAAAGGAAAAAATTTTTAAAATCCGGAAAATAAAAGATATAATCTTTTCATCAGCTCACATGATTATTTCCGTAAAAAAGATTGCTTTTTAATATTGTATCAATATAGCCAAAGCAAAATATATCAATACAATAGTGTGAGNAAAGGGGGGGGGGATAATAAGAAAACGGAAGGAAAAAAAACAATTCGTGAAAAAGGAAAAAATTTTTAAAATCCGGAAAATAAAAGATATAATCTTTTCATCAGCTCACATGATTATTTCCGTAAAAAAGATTGCTTTTTAATATTGTATCAATATAGCCAAAGCAAAATATATCAATACAATAGTGTGAGGATTTACGTCTGTTATGTTCAACTCTGTAGCCTTGTAATTTTGAACCAATCCCAGAAGACAAAGATAACTCCTGGATCAGTACTCCCAGAGGTATTGATTTGTTATGGGAACATGGAGGAGGACTTTGCGACTCGACAGATTTAACGTGCATCAGTCACCATTTACTACACGGGGAGTCTTCGGCCGGTGGGGATCGAACCCCCCGATCTCTTCGACATGGGCCCAGCGCCCTACCGACCAAACAAACAAGTTCGGCAAAATTTTTTAATTTTTTTTTAACGTCGAAAAAATTGGATTTATTTGATTTAAATGGAATTTTTTTATATTTATAAACTAAAGCATCAAAATAAAATTAGTTAATAATACATATTATTTTTAAAAAAATTATAGCCAAAACATTTAATATTTTTTACTACTAATTGTAAATAACTATTTAATTACTAAAAACTATTCCCTGTATGAATAAATTCGCAGTTTATTTTAAAGCATAACTTAAAAATAAATTTTTAAGATTTCGAGAAAATTTGTCAATTAAATAGCCTATGGAGAGTAAATTAGTTTCGACCAGAAAACATTACAGGGAGAAAAAAAAAAAAGTTACTCTGGGGAGAATAAGTCTTTTCTTTATTATTAATATACATTAACTACACATTTAATAATAATTAAAAAAAATGCACTTGTTTCAGATAAAAGTAAAATTAAATTAATATAATTGAAATATGTTTACTACCACTATCTTACTTTACATTTAACTATAATGGAAAATTATAGTTAAATGTAAAATTATGGAAAATTAAGAGCTTCGCACCACTTTCTTTAATCTATTTTGAACTATAATTTATATGCAACTCTGTTTCATTATTTCTTAATAAAATACCCTAAACAATGTATTTGGGTAATTCTACAAAAACCTAACAATATCGTGTCTAAATAAAATGTCACAAGATTGGATGGAGACAGAAATTTATTATATTTTATACTTAGAAGACATAATTTTTCTCATGCACACAGAGATTATTATTAATTTACAATTTCCTTAAATTTTTTAAAAATAACCTATGTCACTCTCCTGATCTGTCTAAAACTTTCTTATTAACCTTATTTAAAATTTTTGCATCAACCATTTCAATATTTAAGGTACATTAATAAACTATGTATACTTAAAGGTTTAAAATAAGATTTTTTGAGACTGTTTGATAACCAAATAGTAGTATCATTTAAAAATGTGTCTCAAGGTTTTCATATTCTCCTAGTTCAAAAATAGTTTTAATAAAAAAAGAGCAAATTTTTTGTGTTGATTTTAATAATTCTTAATATAAACGATTTTTTCCCCCTGACATAATATGCCGATTTTAATAAAAGAATTTTCTTAAGCCTAAATCTGTTGACTTATATGTGAATTCAAAATGGAGTACTTGCAAATCGAATTCATCAAAATAATGTAAGTCTCATAGGCAACTAAACTGATTAAAAATATTTAATAGTTTCAATGACATAGGAAATTGTATTTAAAAACCAACATTATGTTTCTAGTTTAAAAAGCTATTTATTTCAAGCAGAAAAATTATTTTACAGTAAGAACAGATTTTATAAAAAAAATATATTAAAACTTATTAGGAAATATATTTAATGTGCTTAATCATTGTTGATAATAGAGAATATTTTTCTTTTAAAATTTAAATTTTAACGAGAAAACTTAACAAGCATTTAAATTTACTACAATGGGGGCATTGAATGAAAGTTAAAAACAGACATAGATATACTTATAAGATACTTCTAATTTTAATGTCTAAATAACAAAGTCAGATGAAACTAAAAGCAAAGGAGCAAAAACTTTCGATTTATAAAACAGGTTTTAAAGATTTTTTCTTACCATTATATTTCTAAGAATTACATTAGAAGAGATTTGAAATCACAAATTTTTCAATGCAATTTTTAAACTTCTTTTGAAAGAAATTTTTTAATCTCTCATGTGTGAACAAAATTCTGTACTATCTTAATTACTTTGACTTGAGCAAACCTGAAAATTAATTTTTTTTTTTTACAGGTAAAGATGAAACCAAATACTCATCTTGGTCAAATACCAATTAGACTTTCTAAATTTTAATTCTAAATATACCAACACTTAATATATATCTATTTCCACCATAGCCGGTCAGATGACAAGACTTCATGTCTCTTGATTGAATGTATGAAATATGGATGTTAGGAAGGAAACGAACTAAAAAAAACTTAATTATAATTAAACAAAATTGTATATTGTCAATTTTTATGTATTACAAACACAAACAATAAGAATTTTTAACTGATTGCTCAACACATTTTTTACATATACAGGGTGCTTCCATTGTACATTTTCAGCAAACATATTTCTTCGAATTATTGTTATTTCTATAATTCTTATAATTATAAGAATATATAATTCTTATAATTGTTCTTATCATTAATATTATTTCTTCTAAGAACGTGTGCTGTTTTGATAGTTTCAACATTTTTTCTGGGTAAAGAGTAACAGTTAGTTAGAAATGAAGTAAAGCTATCAAAATAAAATATAAGCTACTACCATNGAGCGATTATAATATATGCAACACCAGCTGATACAAAGAAATTGTCAGAATAGACCAACAAAATGTCATCATTGTTCTGAAAGTTTTTCAGAGAGGTAGGACTAGTACTGCCATCAATTGAAAATTTTTCGAGATTTTTTATTTCAAATCATATTGGTAAAACATACCATGTTCACATGTGCCCCCCTCTCCCCTACTTTCTTGAAATTTGAATTCAGTTATTCTTATTGAACTCACTACGCAACAGTCTTTGCAGAAATGTGCAACTAAACGAATGCAATACGTTGAGCACGCATCACATTGTCATTTCTGATCCGATAACCTTATAAAGCAATAAATGATTCCCCTGGTCAAATGACCGGCTGTGGTAGAAATGGGTATATGACAAGCATTATTCAAAACAAAACGAAAATATTTAAAAAATAATAATAATAGAATATTAACTGTATATAATTGTTAGAAAATGTCATGAAGTCAAATTTGGAAAAACGATGAGATAAAAGCGCATTTTCAATGCAAAAGTTCTTAAACGGTCATTTGCCCGGTTGTGGTATGCTTAGAGTTAATAAATGTTTAGTCATTAAATAGACTTTTGGATAAAAAATTAAAATCTAATTTTACGTTATATACCTTATATTATGTTAACTAATTTAAATAAAATACAATGAAAATTATATAATTTGCACAAGAAAAAATTTAAAATCAATTTTACCATCCACGTCACAAAAGTTTAAAAAATAATAATTACAATGCTGTACTGTGTTTAAACAGATTTATAAATTGTTTGCTTTTGTAACCTTCAGTACATAATCTATAAATAATATATGTTTTTTAATAAACAGTTTTTAAGTAAACAAAAATGCCTATATTATGAAAAATTGTACTTTGTATTATTCAGCCAACCATTTTCACTAAATCTGAAAACAGTAGATAAAAAATTGCATGGGGCCCAAATATTGTACTATAACACCATCAGTACTGTGCAATCCTAGTCAAATTATTTTACATTAAGAAGTTTCCTGAAATTTTAATATTATTATTTTGTCTAAGAGAAAATGAATTTGGAAATGGGTCATATCAGACGTGAAAAAAATAGCTCACCACTGTCAACAAAAAAGTAGCAACTTAGCCCATTTTTGGCCAAAGGTGCGAAAACACACCATTTCAATAAATATTTCTTTATTAACACTGTGACATCCATAAATTATCAGTAACTCAATTGGAGTAAACACTTTCGGTTGATAAATTTTTAAATTATTCAAACTTCTTAACTTTATTGACAAATGAAATTTTTTGAAAATGTATAATTATTTGTTTAGAGATTTATATGTTTCTATGATGGATTAAAGTTGCAAGTCAGTAAATAAAAAAAAATAGTAAAACAAATTTTATAAAAAAAGAAGTGTTCAACTAAATGGTTTGTTCATTGATTTGGCGGCTATACGTTCCATTTTATTTCTTATATAAAATATAATTTTTCATACCCGAAATTTTTTTGTGTCTTAATGGATGTAATGTAAGCATATTTCAATGAAAATAATGCTACATTTTTTAAAATATCTATGCTTGGCCTAAAATGGGTTAAATTAAGGTAACAAGTCATCACTTTTTCCCATCGTTTATTTATTTTTTTGAAAATCGTATAATGATAAAAGTAAATAACTGCAGAAAGACAGACAGAACGAAAACAGAATTTGCATTAAATGTTTGTATTCAAAATTTTGATCCTTCAAAATCCATCAATGAAGGAAAGATTCATAAGGAAGGAGAGTTTTTCAACAATTCATATATTTCAAAATACAGTAGAGCGCCGATTATCCGAACGTCCAATTATCCAAACCATGTCTGAATTCGCTTTTTTATTTTTTAAAGTTTAGAATACTTTTTAACTTATTGACAATTTTTCTAAATTTAGAAGAATAAAGAATATCTGAAGACCATATTTAATTTACAACCTTTTTTAGCAGTTTTCTTATAGAAGCCAATACATACATGTATTGATATACAGTTAAACCTACATGCCCCTTTAGCCCTCTTCAACTGAAAATTATCTTCCAAGAATGCGAGCTTCATTTTGGCAGTCTACAATGGTTGAAATTAGGAAAGAGTTTATGAATAGATCTGTGCTGAAGTTCTACTATTGGGGGATGGGTACTTGTCACTTATGGTTAATGATTACAGTGCTTGGAATCTGAAATCTTGGAATAAAAGTCTTAACAAAAAAATAAACGAAACTGAAGTTATGGAACTAATAGATCTTCCCGATGAAAAGATGCCAGGCTATACAGCAGAAGAAATAGAACGCTGGTGTCGAGACACTGAAAACGACTCAGGATTTCAAATTTTAAATGATGATGAAATTATTGTTGAAATTTTGAATGAAAATCGGAACTCCACAAATGAAGAGGAAGAAGTAGGTGATCAAATTCAAGATAGTGGGCCTTCTCATATAGAAGCATCCAATTCATTAGATATTGCAATGAATTGGTTAAAACGTCAAAATGATGTTGATCCAGTTCAGTTGATTTATTTAAAAAGAATAAGGGATATGGGTGCCCAAAAAAAGAGCATCTTTTTTTAAACAAAAGTCTTTGCTGGATTTCTTTTGCAATGGAACATAAAGAAAAATGCGGTAAAAGCAGTAATTGATAAAAAAAAATCATAAAAAGCTGAAATATGATGAAAATAATTCAAAATAAAAAATATTTAAAATAGAAAAAAAAAATTTAAACACGCCAGAACTATTTTAGATAGTACAGCCAGTCCTAAGTAGGGATGTAACGAATATTCGGCCCTTTTGCCGAATAATGAAGTATATGTTATTATTAATTATGCTGCTATTATTAATTATTTAGATTTGTGAAAGCCTTATTGTTGGCATCAAGATATTTAATATATTACAAAAAATACATCAAGTTGATAAATTTTTTTTAAAATATAGAAAGTTTAAAAAAGCAAATTTTTTAATATTCATTTCATTTTTAATTTAAAATTTGAAAATTATTTAATTACAAAATTAAAATTTCCAAAAGTGAAACTTTTTAAAAAGTTCTTAATTTTCTGAGTTATAATAATTTTTCTGACAAAAAAGAAAGTTAAGAATACATTTAACAGTAGTAATGAGTTCTTATTTTAAATAAAATAGCATATAAATTACAAGTATAACTATAACTAAAATATGCTATTATTAATTATTTAGATTTATAAAAGCCATATTGCCTTGTTATTGGCATCAAGATATTTAAATTATTACAAAAAATAAATCAAGTTGTTAAAATTTTTTTAAATATACAAAGATTAAAAAAGCAATTTTGTTAATATTTATTTCATTTTTAATTTAAAATTTGAGAATTACTTTAGTTACAATCAGAAGAGAAATTTTTAAAAAGTATTTGGCCTAAAATTTGGCCGAATATTCGGTATTCGGCCCCATCACTATTCGTTACATCACTAGTCCTCCTAAGTCTGAAAAAAGTGTGAAGGGAAGTTAGTGCATAAATAATAATCATTCAAACTAGATTTTAAAGAGCTTACAAATTATCCGAACCACGTTCGTTCCCGAGCAGTTCGGATAATCGGCACTCTACTGTAGCAGAATGTTTACATAGGGTTGCCCCTCAAATATGGAAAGAAGAAAAATATGTACATATTATCAAATATGTACATAATATATGAAAAATATGTACATAAAATATGAAGAAATATATGTACATATGTACATGTACATATCTGTACATATTATACGCAATATATTAAGAGGAAACACAACAATCACTGAGGTATTTATTGAGGGACCTACGTTAGGCTAACTATACTAGTTTTAATTGCTGAAAAAACTTAGAGAAACAAGAAACTGCTTAAAACAAATAATGCTACAGTAAATGAAATAGCTAAGTATAGCTGAAATATCATCCATAAATATCCCCTCTGAGTGATCACCACTTTGTAATAGACGAAAATAAGAAATAAAATTCCCTGTATTTTCCCAGTTTGTAAGGAGAAACTCAAAATTCCCTGTTATTTTAGGTGATTTTTTAATTCCCTGCAGAGTGGCAACCCCGGTGGAGGATCAAACTCAAAGTATCAAGCAATTTATAAACTTTTAACCATTGAACCATCACCCTAATAATTTCACAAAATACTTATACTTGCATTCTTTCTATATAATAAAAATTAGGATATTTCAACTCAATCATATCGATTCAAGAATTTTACAAAATGCATTTCGCTTTTTCATGTGCATAAAGAAGCACACATTCGAGTCCGAGAAAGTAATGAAGGATTTTCATTTTATTTCTTATAAACAATGTCAATTATTAGTAAAAAGTATATTTTTCACACAATGAGAAGATGTTAATTATTGGCATCAAGATAATGCTATAGTAAATGAAATTATAACTGAAATATCATTCTTAAATATCCTAGAGATTTCCTGTTCTCCCACTGGAATTGCAACCCTGTTACATTAAATGCATTCTGCCTTCCCAAATATTTTTAAAGTCAGAATGTTTAACTGAATTTTGTCACATATTTATATTATTTTTAAACTTTTTATAGACATAGATTATTTCCAATCTGAATTTTTTTTAAAAAAATATAATACAATCAAATATAAAAAAAGTTTGTAAAAAGGGACTATTAAATGAAAAGGACCTATCAATATTGGTCACAGACTCATTGAGTTAAAGATAAGAGGAAAATATAACTACCACTGGCTACTAACTGAAAACTTAAAGTTTCAGGTCTAGTTCAAATTTATATATTTTCTCATTGCCACTAATGTTTGGCTTTTCATTTACAATCAATAACTATGTGAAAACATATTTGGAAATCACCAATCAATCATTTGGAATCAGAGCAGTGTTGAACAAAATGGTTGACGGGATAATACATAAAAACCGAAATATGTTATACATTAAAATTTATGTAATAATTAATTAAATCTATATATTTGAAGTTTAAAAATAAAGAATCACTAATTTATGAAAAAGTTTTGAATGATATAGATTTAACATATATTCTACCAACATTTGTTTCATTATTTTAATATATTTTATTTAGTAATTAAAGAGAATTTTTTATTTTTTTAAATCATTGTTTAAAGAGACAAAAATATATTTACTACGGAATAAAATTTATCTCAATTAAAAAATTGAGAATTATTTTCATAACTGAATATCTATTGAATCCTTTTTCTTGAAATAAATTTTATAGCAGCAGAAATGAAGTAAATCATTATTATTTAGCAGGAAGACGTCAGTATCATTAGTTTAAAAAACAGAAATGAGATCATAATCAACATTTAAAAGGAATACCTATCGATATAATAAAATAATTGAAAATACAATGGCCTTCATATGAAACAACAACAAAAAAAGAAGAAATGTTTTGAATCTATTAAAAGAAGATTAAAAAACAATATGAACAGTGTGAAAAAATTAAACAGACCCTCCTGAATAACTTTTGATCTAATGATCCGATCTTCACTTTCCGGGATTCAATCTTAATGGTTTAAAAGGGTAACTTTAAATATGCTAATTAATTGGTGCAAATGATATTTTAAGTTACGAAATCAGACTTTCTCTGAATTTTTGACAGATTCAGATTACAGACCTCCGATATGTGAAGATAGTCACAATACTGTCCCAATAGTTCACTTAGGATAGAGATCTAAAGTTTGGATCTCTTAATGCTAATTTTACTTTTTGTACATAATTATAAGATTCGTTTATCAAAAATTAACTTCTAGTAGTTTTTTAAAATTATTTTATTAAATAATAGTAGGAAAAAAATTAAATTGTGAGGTAAACAATCTAAAAAAATGTAATTTTAAAAGCAAAACACAAAATTTTAGTTAAATCCGTAGAATTTTCAGGAACAATTAGATTGCTTTCGCAAAAATTTTGTACTTTGTCATGTAAAATTAGATTCTTAAAATGATGTAAAAAATTGCATAAAATTAAATTTTTTTTACTATTATTAAATAAAATAATTTTTTGTTGTTAGAAATTATCAATAAATATATGAATCTTATAATTGAGTACAAAAATGTTTCACCTTGAATAAAATGCTCTTCAGATATGGTGAAATACGCTAAAAGTGAAATTAACATTTAGTATTAAGAGGTCCAACTTTGGGATCGCTCTCTTGATCAAACTATGAGGACCATAGTTCAAGATTGCTGCTTCCTGTTATATTTAAGAGATTCTAAAGCCCAATCCATCATAAAAAAGTTAAGTTTAGTCTGAGAAAGTACATTTTTGTGTGAGATTTTGTAACTTAAGACATAATCTTCACAAATTAATTAGCATATTTGACGTCATTCTCTTGAACCGTTAAGATTAAGTTCAAGAACATGAAGATACCATTCACGTTCTTGCCATTCGATCAAAAGCTAGCTGCAGGTTGGGCTTTTTTTTTTACACACTGGACACTTATATTTTAATATAGAAATATTATAACTTCGGAAATAAATTAAAGAGAAAATGAAATAAAAAAATTCTATAAAACTATTGATATGCCAAAAATATTTACCTGAAATTTTATTTTTACTAATAGTTCTCTATACACAAACTTGTTATGAAATATGTAGCCAATACAATATTTGTGTTCTGCAATATTTTTTTATTATTGTATTGGTATTGTAAGACCCTTATAAAACTTAAGAGCCATTAGGGAAAACTTTATCCCCAGTAATGATTATTTTTGAAGGAAAAAAAGACATAAAAAAAATTTAAACATTATTCTAAAATACGCCAATACATTTTTAATGTTGACAAATAATAATACAATATAAAGAAAAATAATTTGGAATATTCCAATCATAATTTTGAAATGGTCATTATGCATTAATTTTAATTGTAAAATCCATCTGATATATAAAACTAGAGATAAAATGTTTTGAGTTTTTCAAACGTTAAATTAAAGAATACAGTAAGAATTATCTGAACTACAATTGCAAAGCACCTCACATGATTTGTTAATTGATGAATGCTAAAATAACTTAAGATGATGAAAGAGTGAAAAGCACTGCAGAAAATGGTAATCCATATCAATAAAAGTCATAAAGCTCGTCAATTTATTATTCTAAGTAATTTATTTATTAAGTGTTATCAGCCTCGTCGTCTGATGATTCATTGTTTGATATGGAAGATAATTCAGATTCTTCAGATGAAGATGATTCTCCACCTTCATGCGTATTGACATTCATGTCTACTTCGGAATCATCAGATTCCGAAGAGTCGGAATCGTCCGTCTCGATTTCCTCGTCATCGTCCTCTTCATCATCTGCCGTCGATTGCTCCATCATCGGAGGAAGCGGCTGTAAGACTATGAGGCCAGATTCAGTCGGTTCTTGAATGGGTAAAGAAATATCTTCGGTCTCCGATTCCTCGTCTTCGTCAGAGTCCTCATCTTCATCTGTATCGTCGCTGCTCTCTTCCAAATGATTTAATAAATTGCCCTGTATGTGTTCGGTTAACGAACTTATATAGTCTTCGACATTTTCATTCGGATGAACTAGATTTTCACAAAATAGTGATAGTCCCTCCCACCCGCCGTGGGCATAAAACTCCTTCTTCAACCTCCTGTTAAAAATCGCTATCAGACACTTTGGACCAGTGTTCATGAACGAAAAGCAGCCATTACTGCAACAGAATAAAATAAGTTCAGCAATAAAAGCACTCGTGATGATGAATGACAGAAACACGTCGTCTTCGCAAAGTTTTAAGCAACGAGATGTCAAAAACTCCATGTATTGCTTTTCTGAAGTTTGAAAGTCAGCGAAAGCTTTAATAAACAACTGGGTGAAGTCCGCGTGAAATGTCGAACAGAACAACACAACTGCTTTCCCAATATCTTCCGAGAATTCCGTATTTTGAGCAGAATTGTGAGTATGCGGTAATCTGACAGGAAGTTCGTAAGTTGAATTATAACTTCGGTATACATGAGAAAAGAGTGTATTTGCGAAATGTTTCACTTTCAAATCTCTGTCCATGATTGTGTCACTTTTATATTTGATAGTTTTTTAATAATTAAGCATTTATCGTCAGAGAAAAGAGCGGATTATCCGCTTTCTGCTAAATTTTATCAAAACAAACGGCGCCTTTGCAATTTTATAAACAACATTTTGTTTTGAAATGTGTTGCCACTCAATAGGCTGAGTAAACTATTTGAATTTATGGACGAGGTAGCCGAGAGATGGAATTCTTCAGCAACCGCCACTGCGTTAATCCTCCGGAACTGTTTTAGCAGCCATGATTCTACTACGTTAACCCTACAAAACTGTGGCGCAGCGGACTCGAAAATTGGGGAGCGCCAAGGTTAGTCTCACGCCAAGTTTTGTCCGACTGGCGGCAGCTTAATTTTGAGCAGGTTGTGAAGAGCGTGTGATATGCAGTATCTATTGTGTTTAGCGAAGTAAGTATATTATTCACGAATCTTTTGTTTGTTTGACAGGATTTGAATTTTTAAAAAAATTGAGATTGTTAGGAAATAGAAAAACTTTGACTTGCCTGTTTTACGGCATTAAAAATACTTTCACACGATGAGATGACCATCTGAATGCAGTTGATGTACTATCATAACAGGAACCTGCAAATCACCAGAGTTTAGTAGAGTATTTTCAAGATAAATTATCTTTTTAAATATTTATTTATTTTAAGCTAATAAAATTAAAACTTATTATAATTTGTTCCGATTAAAGTTTTAGTTACTTTGGATAGAAATAATTTCTATTTTTATATATGTAAAGATTAATACTGGCGTAAAGCTTCACTTTGAAATATTCGCCAAGCAACTCGCCAAACTTTGTTACATTATTATAACATAAAATATAACAGTGATTATATTTCTTTATTTTTAAATTTTAATCTTTATTTCTGTTGATTGTAAAAACATGTGTCCGATTATTTGGAAAAAAATTTATTATTATTATTTGCGAAATAATTATTTTATTCTTCCCTAAGAATTCTTTTAATTTTTGAAAAGCTTATTTAAAAACAAGTTAGAAAACATGTGTGGCAATTATTTATCTTGTCTCTCACAAAGTTACCCCATTTTTCAGTAATTATTGAAAAGTATTAAAAAAAACGGTAGTAATATTATATATAAGAAGTAATGATTGAAAATGCAAATTCCCAATCTCCTTGTCTGTTTCTATATTCCTCCCCTCTATTTTTTTGGTGTATAATGATTTGCACTTTACATTTATGTTTTGATACTTTACTTTTCTACAATGATAGTAAGTATGCAAGTGTACCTTACTAATTTTTCAATATACTTAGATTTTTAATAGTCTTTGTTTATAAATACAATTTATTTTTCTCAAAGCAAATTTCAATCATGATATAAAAACTACAAAACCAAACATACCTCCCTTCTCTCATTAGTGTATAGAATTATCTTAGAGCTATAATCAAAATATCTGTCAAACTTAAAATAAGTCTAAAAAGGATACCTAAAGACTTAAATGATTTCAAATTAATGGTATTTAATCTCCTTTATTCTAATAATGTGTTGGTAAAATTTTATCATGATAGTGATTTCTTTCTTTTATTTCAAATCCTGTAAGGTTTGTCTGGTGAAGAAGGAAAGGGATGTAATATTGTTTTTTTGAATGAAATTAAAAAATAAGAAATGTAAATGAATATTGTTCTAAGTGTTTCACTTGATATTAAATGTTTTATTTTTTAGATTGATTCTTGTATTATTTAAAATGCAAAACAAAACACGTAAAAGACTATAACAAAATAATATGATACATAAAAAGTATGCTCTTAATAAAATATTGCTTTTTTCTTAGTCATTAATAAATTTGAATTTATATATTGTATATTACAATAAATTTGTCCTAAAATAAATCCTGTAATTTTTAATTAAATTATCTTATACCAATAATGAATGTTTTAAATATTACAATAGTAAATTGTAAGTATGACATTGAAAATCCTCTTATATTAAAAAACAATTTTACTAAGAAATTGGAAGAAATAATTTTCATAAAAGTGTAGATGAATAAAATTGATGATCCCTTAATGCAATGTAAATTAATTTTATGACAGTAAAATTCTGAGACATTGTAGTATAGACAAGTCTGACATTATTTATTATGTATTTTTTAGACAAAATTTTTAAAAAATTGAATTGATTTGATAAATCGAATAGTTTTGATGTTATAAATAATTTATGAGTAAAAGGTAAGTCAAAAATTGTATATTTCATACATGAAACTCTCATTTCTTCTAAAGAATTGTTTCAGAGGACTATTTTTTGAATTAAGCATAAAAAATTAAATTTGAAGAAATGCCTTACTTGTTTAGAGTCGTTATAAGTCATAAAATTGTACTTTCTACACATGTAACTTTTATAAATTTTCGAATTGCTAAACTATTAAATCAGACAACTTGTTTTTATTCTCATTCGATTTAGCGTATACATAGATAATGATACCGCACTTGCCTAGCTAGCATGTTAGATAGTAAATATGTATAAATAAACTATGCTTTTGCAGGGTGCGTAGCCAAATCTTTCAAGAAAAAATAAGCACCTTTTAAGAACTTTTTAGGCACTTTAAAAATATTTTTAAGCACTATGTAAATTGACAAAATGTAATATAATTTTCAAAGACTTTACATGATCATGATGAAATAGCTAGAATTTGATAAAGAACTCTTTTCTTGATTACATTAGCCATTAAAAAATGATCAAGAGAATTTTCGGATCGATTTCAGAGGGTGGAAAATGAAGCTTGAAATTGAGAATATCTTGCAAAATGCAGCAGAGTTGCACACGGGAGTGCAAGAATCTCACCGAACCCAGCTCACTAGATGCACATGCGGACTCGCAAGTATTTCACCAAACCTGTAAAATGATTGGACCTTTCATACGCTATGGACTGACGGTACGCTGAAATTGATCGTGGTTAAATGAATTCTGAAAACGTTGAATAGAAAAATATGAAAAGCACGTTTTTACATAATACGTGGCGAAAATCGACATTCCCTGCTATCGAAAAAGGAAAATTAAGCACTTTTTAAAAACACCCATTGAGAAAAGCACCTTTAAGGGCTTTTAAAAAATCAAAAATAAGCGCCTTTAACCACTTTTTAAAAACGCTACGCACCATGTTTTACAGACTCGATTCAACGTAAAAAAAAAAATCGTAAAAATTCTAGATAGTATTTAAGTTCATCTCCCTTTGACCCCCTTATCCTTTTAGGGACGCAACATGAAATTCATTGACATCTTAATATCATCTTGTAATATGAGGTAGAAATCATAATCCTTTTTATACCATGCTACTTCACTAATGGGGAAATAAAGTGTTCAGAATGTTTATTTGCAGCTGAAAAAAGACTTTAAAATGTACAAAATTAAATCTAAATCAATCAATATTCTACATCGTCTGTGATTTCCTTTTCCTCCCTTTACGAACATCGTTGAGAAACTATGATATAATAGAATCATATGATAAAATAAAATATGAGACAAAAGTATTGATAAATAACAAAAAATGGTTACCCAGTTACGAGCAACCGTTCGTGCAATTAAGCAACTCTATCGGCAAATCCGATCGTAGGAATTGCCTTTAGAATTGCAGATAGAGTTGAAGTTACACTTACGATTGCACTTATTTTTCTCTCGTGTGATAGAGGCACCCACGCATTTAGTCACCATTGCAACTTCATCTATACTTTCTTTTTTCAAATCCTTATTTTGATATCTAATTACAATAAAAACTCGTTAAATTGTTTTTTTTCTTCTTATTTTTATTTATTTTATTATTATTATTATTTTTATTTTTTGTGAAATAGATTATTTAGAAATAGAGTAAAAAGTTAATATTTAAAATGTTTGAAAATTTTGTACGCATAATTTTTGAACCATAGGTTGACTAAACACAATTTTTACGCTAAAATAATAAATGTTTTAATGTTTTATTTTTCTGCTATAAAGTTACAAAACGTTTAATTAGTTTAGACATTGAAAGATTAATATTACAATACCAGAATTGATTGCATAAGATTTTTTAAGATCATTTCATGAAAAAGAAACACCATAACTATCCTTTAATATAGAAAATAGAATAAAGACATAAATAATATTAGAAAATAATGTAAAGTAAATATTGAAGGTAATGAAATTAAACAAAAACGATGAAAATAATAGGATACTAATGAAACTATGAGAATAATCGGATAAACTAGGAAAATAATTTATGGCTTTTAAAATAAAGATAAAGAAATATTTTACAGATTATAAATACATTGATAATTTTTATTAATTTTATGCAGAGGGCAATCACAGAAATCCTGATTTTCATATGGAATAGTTCTTCTGCGCAAATAATAACCTTTTTGAAGTTCTATTCTATGTTTTTAACCACATATGAGGCTTTAAAAACAAAATGCTGCGTATATTATGTAGCGAATCTAAGAACTTGTGTTGGACATCAACGCATGAAGTCAAAAATATTGTTCATATTAGTATCATATCAAATTATTATTTATGAGCCGTGATGGCTCAGGGGATAGAGGGTTCGCTTTCCCATGAGGTGGATCGGGTTCGAATCCCAGCGATGGCGTGTTGATATGAATTTCGCTTCCGGCTTGCACAGATCTGACGTAAAAATATCCTCTGTGGTAGAAGGATCGACGCCCGGTGGCTGAGTGGTAGGGCTTCGCGCTCCCGTGCCACAGGTCGTGGGTTCGATCATCGGGCCGGGCAAGGCTGACTCAGCCTTTCATCCCTTCAGTGGGTCGATAAATGAGTACCAAGCATGCTTGGGAACTAAACACTGGGGGTTTCGCGTTCGGCTGACCACCTAACCGAAACGTCTGCTCCTGCACCCCAGAGCCCAAGGTCAAGAAAACTGAGAGGGGCGCATTAGGCCTCTGTGGGCTGACGCACCACTGAGTTTAGTTTAGGTAGACGGATTATGGGTTAGAGTTTTGTGGCGTAACTACCACTATAAATATTAAATACCAATTCCCTAGTATATAAGACATGCTAACTTGATTCTATCTCGAGGTACCTTTTAATAGATAAAGGATGACATAGTCGTTTTAACATAACTCCCTTCAGTTTTCTTGTCGTCAGGCTAACCGTGGGAGATTTTCCACTCCCCGGGTTAGTTCTATCAATAAGCCCTCCATGAAGACAAAATTTCTTCCAATACTTGATCCAGGAAATCCATAATCTTCTGGATCAGGTTCAAAATTACAAGACTTCGGAGTTGAACATTAATAGTCGTAAACTCAAAAAATTGGGTCAGCTGTTCAACGACGGTTACATAAAAAATAGATAAATTATTATTCAAGCCAGGATAAACGATATCGAACCTCATCAATTAGAGAGAAATTCGATTATTAGAAAAAAGCAATCCTTAGAAAAAATTGAATTTCAATATATACAATATTAAATAATCACAAAATCATTGTGCGTTTCGGTGCAATGGGTAGAATTCATCAGTGGGATTTATCATTTGAATTATCTGATTTATTATCCAGGTGTACCAATATGAAACCACCGAAACTCGCATTTTAATAATTACTAGTTGACATAGCTACATATCCCGTTTTGACATAGCTACATAGCTACGTATCCCCTCGCTAACGCTCGCCAACCCCCGAAAATTGATACGCAATCTTATATGGTTTGCTTCGCAAACCAAGCTCACTTCGCTCGCTACTACCTTAGATACTACATTGCAAATGCACAAAATTCTAAGAATTCAAAACAATCATTCAAATCCATATAAAAATGTATTTTTTTAAAAAAATTACATCGTTTTAGTAGGGGAGAGTTGGATAAAACGGGATAGTCGGACAAAACGGGATACGTCGCCTAGGGACTATACTATTGCAGCTATCTAGTGGACAACGACAGAAACGTGTTATTCGACCGTGATTATATCATTCTCGGTGCGTCCCGCCTCGAGATCACAATTTGATAGAAAGTTGTAGGTCTCAGAACTTTTTTATTCTATTTTCTTGCCATTTTCTACATTTACGAGCGTTGTTTTCTACATTGTACTGCCTACATATATGGGAATAAAATTCCGGTGAGTATTAAATTTCATAAACCATTTATTTACCAATATTTTTATGTGCAGACTATCTAATTTTTTTTTCACATTTAGACAGCAGTTATGTTTATTTCAAAAAGTGTCGGAGTCGGACAAAACGGGACACTTATGAGTTGGATAAAACGGGATAGAGTTTTTTATGTCCCGTTTTATCCACCTATTTATGTGTAGGATTATTACCTTTTAAAATAGCCATATATTAATGTAGGCTTAGGCTTTTTGAACAACTTATTTATATTAGCTACATATATTTTTGAAAAATTTAGTCTCTTTACATAGTAATGCAAAATTTGTTTATTAGCGTTCATTGTTAAGCATTTTATTTTCGACTATAGGATTTCACATTTTCTTTAGAACTAATTTTAATGTATTTCTCTGATGAAGACTTAAGCTTTTTTATATATAAACTTCTCAATTTTCAGGATTGCTCAACTCTATCTACATTCAATTCTAAAAAGAATTCTTCTCATTGTTTACTGAAGAATTTAAATACTTGATTATTAAAGAGTCTTTCAGGGATGTTGCGACAACAATGGAGTGAATTAGAAATAAAAGTGAATTAGAAATGGAAGAAAAGGAAAGGAGGATTAAATTACAAAAAAGAACCAAGAGAATTGAAGAAAAAGCTGCTAAGAAATCTCTCTTAAGAGCACAAGGCACATCTCGACAACGAAAATTGCGGAAATAAGCCTTAATGTTTGAAAACTCATAGTCTTTAAAAACAAATGTAGCATCATATTTTTTTGTGTACTTACTTATAAAACAACAATCTATATAAAAGTGTTAGAACAGTAAAATCCCATGAATATAATTTATAGAAATTTTGCTTTGCAGTTCTCTGTCAGTTAATTATGCTTTTCACTTAGTTTTATGCAAAAAATTAAACATTGTAAACCCTATCCCGTTTTATCCAACCCAGGTATGCTAAAACGGGATATGTAAGAGTTTGGAAATTAATTTTTTTTTCTATTTCACAGTCATTAAAATTAGTTTAAAATATGTTTTTTGTGTGCTTCAATAAATGTTGTAGCTACAAAAAAAATAATGTATGGTTTTCCTTAACAGATATTCCGTAGTAAATAAAAACAATAATGGTATCCCGTTTTGTCCAACTCTCCCCTACATACTAAGTCGTTAAAATAAATTTGAATTCAAATAAATGACTTGTAATTCGTTAAACTTATTAGAAATGTGCTATAGTATAATTCATGATATAAATCAATAATCGTCAAATAAATTGGTAATATATAAATTCGTGAAAAATAAGCGCTTTCGACAAAATACTAAAATAGAGATCTATCGACAAAGACTACTCACTTCTGCCTAGCTTAATAGTATGAGATTGCCGCAGGTGATAATGCTCTCTGGTTGTTTCAATTTCCGTTTTCAAAAGAGCTATATGTTGAGCCACCTCAGCTCGATTTGGCATGTGACATTTTTAGCGGCAATCATTGGTCAATTCGCCGTGTAGGAGAAATAGTAACGTAAGCAAAACAAAGCAAACGTTGCCACCGGCGGAAAAGAAATACAGCCGAAATTTGGGAGCCACGTAAGAGAATTATATATACTAGATTTATTTTTTTTTGAAATTGTTACATAAAATTTTCTTTCAAGATATCCATAAAATTTAAAATTCAAGTTATACATCAAATTATTTTCTTCCTTTTATTTTTCGTAAATATTTTATTTTACTCTTTTCACTATTTAAGGGAAAGGGTAAACAGAATGATTCCGAAACAAAGTCCTAATTACTAATCTATACGCTTTTTTCTTTTTTCCTGAGAAAATCGAACTGTTCTTTCTGGGAATCATTCGAACAAAAGTAGGAGGGTATAAGTGAAGGTGTAACACTAGACAAATCAATTCTTTCCCATGGTAGTGGAGACTTCTTTCAATCATATTATCCATCCCTTAAGACAAGTAGAGAGCAAAATCGATCACCATCTTCGGTCCGACGAACACCCCCACATCCTTGAAGTAATTGATGAATCGCAAGAGGAGTTAAACCGCAATAGACACAGCAAAGTGACAAGATCTACTTTCCCCCCCAATACATTGATTTTCGAATGCACAACAACCCCCCCTTTCCACGCGAAAGAAGGAAGGCTTCATCGGATAAAAGAAAAGTTTCGCACCAACATCTGTTAACTTGGCAGCATTCCCCTTTTTATTTTCGTTTCAATAAATATCAAAATTATGTCTGTAACGCTTTGTACCTGTTTTCATGTCTTTGTTGTGACGCCATTCAAAAGTGGAATTTGTTAAACAAGATTAAGAATGGTTTTGTTGGTGTAAATAAAGCGTGAACGAAAAACGCGAGATCTCTGAATTTTGTTTCATTTTTTCTAATGAAATAAACAAGTTACGTAAAAAAAGTTTTTTTTTTTTTTTTTTTTTTTTTTTTTTTTTTTTTTTTTTTTTTAAAGTCAGTTCCTACTTAGGTCAGCAAAGAAAAATTTTATTTAGTTACTTTTTATTAAATAAATACGATATTTTTACTCCCACGTAAAACAAAAATTAACTAACTAAATTCAACTAATGAATTGATATTTGAAAGAAACTGTATTAACATCAAGTGTCCTCCGCTAGAAATATAAAAAAAAATGTATTTGAATGTATGAAATGTATTGAGTGGATGAATAAAAAGTATTGTATTAAGGGTTGCAAATTTAAACAAGATATATAAATATAAATAAGGAGAATGTGAACTAATGGATGGTGTTTTCTACACTAGGGAACGATGCAAGCTCGGGACTGCCTAAATTTCCGGATTACTGTTTCAGTTGTAATTTAAAGCCATTTGGCATCATTGTGTTTTGAGATTCTTGCAAACAATGTATTTGATTACTTATGTTAGTGATGTCAACTCTAACTTTNAGAGGCCAAATCAAGACTGCCAAAAAAGCGAGTTATTCAAAATCTAGCAACCATGTCACCTTTTTTAATAATAAATAACAAAATAACTAAAACACATTTTCACTCCAAACTCCCCAGAATTACATAATAACATTAATATCTTATGAAAGACGGCAGATTTGAGCTCAGAAATTATCTAATTTATTTCTTTTATTGAAAACAAAATTATCCGTTTGAAAACATCGCCTATCAGAATAACATGTAGTAAGCAGCTGCAAACTTTTTAACCGGAACTAGAGTAGGTCCCAAGCTCGAGATTGTTATTGTTTACATTTCTATTGAAAACACCATCCATAGTAAGAATTGGAAGAAAAAAAAGGAGTGTGGTATTAGAGAACTATAAAAGTATAAATTGAGTGACGTGGACCACACGTGCTACCACGTCATATTCTTTATTGAATTTATCTGACATTTGTTGTTGTTGTAGTTCATTTACGTCGCACTAGAGCTGCATTGGCGACGAGCTATTGGCGACGGTCTGGGAAACATCCCCGAGGATGATCCGAAGACATGCCATCACAATTTTAATCCTCTACAAAGGGGATGGCACCCCTGCTTCGGTAGCCCGACGACCTGCACGCGTAGTCGAGCACTATACGATAGAACAGTTTATCGAGGACCCATACCGCACACCCTCGGTCCCCATGCAGACTGATCTAAGTGGTCACCCACCCGCACACTGACCGCAGCCAGTGATGCTTGACTTCAGTGATCTGCTGGGAACCGTGTCTTATCGATCAGTCCACTGCGGGACAATTTATCTGGCACAGCGAAAATAAAATAGTTAAATATTTAAATGTGTGCCATAAACTATTTTTTGTTCAAATAGGGCTATAAGTAAGAAATGATCACTGATTTTATCTTTAAAATACGTATATATTTTCCCATTAATGTAATAATCTATTGTTTTAGTATTTTAATATAGGTTTTCGTTTAAAGTAAAATTCCTCTTTGAATTATTTTTTTATTTTATAACCGTCGTTGAACAGCTGACCCAATTTCATGGGTTTACGACTACTTACGTTCAACTCCGTAGCCTTGTAATTTTGAACCAATCCAGAAGACAAGAAAACTCCTGGATCAGTACCCCCAGAGGTATTGATTTGTTGTGGGAACATGGAGGACTTTGAGACTTGACAGATTTAACGTGCATCATCACCACAATCTTCGGTCCGCGAGGATCGAACCCACGACCTCTTGGATATGGACCCAGCGCCCTACCGACCAGGCTATCCCGGCCTCTCTTTAAATTATTGTCATGTTTTCATTAAAAGAAAAAAAACTTAGAATTATTTCCAACTAGCTGAGAATTAAATCTTGTTAAGAAATTAAAAATTTTCTGCTGATCGAAATTATTTGATATAAAACAGCTGACTATTTACTAAGCATACTATTTTTTCGAAAAATGAAGGTAAATTATTGATAGTCTTTTTTTTAATAGTTTCTTATTTATTTGAGTAATAAAAAGTAAATGCGTGTATGTGCACATCAAAAAATACATCAGTTTGCTTTGTTTTTTAAATGAACAAAAATTCATGTAAAATTTTACTGCAGTTGATGTAAAATTATAAATTATAGTGCTGTAAAATTATGTAAAAATTACTACAGTTGATTGATTTATTCTTCTCAAGTGATTTAGTTCAGTCTTTGGGTCGGACATCTCTATTACATAACATATAATTTTAATATTTTTTTTATCAAATTTATATCGTTTTTTTAATCTTTTTATTTTCTTTTAGCTATAGGGCTTATAGAAGTTTACATCATCTTAATACATAAGTAACATTAAATGCCGAATTTTAAACTTTTAACTAAATCTGTTTAATATTATCTGCTCAATTACGTTTTAAAAAAGTCTTAATTTAAAATTCCTGGGACGGATTCAATCTATTTCTCGCAAATTTTGTGCCATTTAAGATGATGTTTGACGCATTTTATACTGAGCAATCAAAATAATATTAAATTATTTTAAAAATTAGGAAAAGTTATTGTTTGTCCCAAACTATTCTCGAATAAAGGAGTTTTATAATTAGAAACAAAAAAATGATTTGCATAAGTAGTTTTACGAGATATGGGTCAAAATTATATTCAGGGTTTTTATAGTTAACGATTTTTGTCCTGCCCAAATTATTTGGGCCATATGCTTTCCAGATTACGATTAACTGCACTATATTGAAGTTTAAAAATCCGAAAACACCGAAAAAAGGCATTTTATCAAAAACTAAAGCACACTTTTGCTTGATTTTGTAACTTAATGTATTGTTTAAAGTAATTAATTACCTTAATAAGGGTTATCTTAGGAAGCATTAAAATATCCCATTGACCTTATCTATTCACTTCATTATGTTGTTAAACCCAATTTATATATTTTATTTTATAACCGTTGTTGAACAGCTAACCCAATTTCTTGGGTTTACGACGACTAACGTTTAACTCCGTAGCCTTGTAATTTTAATTTCAACTTTAACTTAACTTTAATTTTAACTTTATTTTTTATTTTATTTTATAACTGTCGTTGAGCAGCCGACCCAATTTTATGGGTTTACGACTACTAATTTTCTACTCCGTAGCCTTGTGATTTTGAACCAACTCCAGAAGACAAGGGAACTCCTGCATTGAAAATTGGGAGAAATTTGATGGAGGCCCGCATTTACGTTACATGGAGAGGGAGACCACGAGCACTTCCCACGGTTGGCCTGACGGCAAGGGAACTCAAACCCATGATCCGTCTACCACTGAGGATATTTCTGGTCAGTACTGTGGTCGGTGCAAGCCGGATGCGGAATTCGTCTCGTACCTCATTGGGAGGCGAGCGTACTATCCCCTGAGCCACCACGGTTACCCACTTTATATAGATTACATCTGTAATTGGAACACATGTTTGCGTTGAAAAAAAAAAGAAAAAAGGAAGAGCAAAAGAACATATTGCACTCATAATTTAGCTTATTTAACAAAGTAATGTAGCCAAAAATTATGGTAATTATATGGTAATCATAATTACTTGGTTAAATGAGCTAAATCACGTGTGAAACATGTTCTTTTGCTCTCGCGTTTTTCTTTTTTTTTTTNGCGTTTTTCTTTTTTTTTTTTCAACACAAGCATATGTTTCATTTTGTATGTATTTAAAATACTCTATTCAAGGAATCAAATGACAATAGCAGGATAAAAAAAATTTCAAGTTCATTTTTTCCAAGTGTGTCCACTTGTGCAACTAGTCCTTAAACGTCACAAGAAAAGGAAGGAAAAAAAATCCTATACATTTTCTTATGCTCTTTAAAACAACGCATGCTATAAAAACTTCTTATATGAGTTTCTGATTCAACGAGTTATATAAAAAGATATTTTTTTAAAGTCAATCCCTAGTTAGGTCAACAAAATGTTTTTTTTATTTTAGTTACTTTTTATTCAATAATTAACATTTTTTTCTCTAATTCAAAACTAAAATTAATTAAATTTAATGAATGAATTAATATTTAAAAAACTGTATTAACATCAAAGTGTCATCCACTTCTCTTCTTATTGGCACGACAGCCCAGGATGGGCCTTGGCCTTCTCAACAAGCCTATGCCAAGACATTCTTCCCTTAGTCAAGGTTCTCCAGTTTATTTTCTTTAAAACTTGTAGGTCCTTTTCAAGGCAGTCTAAAAATCTTAGGTTTGGTCGTCCTCTTTTTCTTGTGCTCGTTGGCCTGGCACTGAAAACTTTTTTCGTTGTCCTGCTATACGATTCAAAATTTGAACAAGATATATATATTTATATATCTTGTTCAAATTTTCAATCGTTCATAAAATACTTTTTATTCATCCACTCAAGTTCAGATACATTTTTTTAAACTCGTAGTGGATGACACTTGATGTTAATACAGTTTTTTCAAATATCAATTCATTAATCAAGTGCATACCTGCCGAGTCTCCTGTTTTCTAACGAAGATTCCTGCAATCTACCACTATCTCCTGTTTACCTGTATGTTCTCAAATTTTTCCGTATTTGTTGAAGAANAATGTTAATTAAAAAACCGGAAAAAAAGATATAATCTTTACTTCAGCCCACACGATTATTCCCCCCCCCCTTTTTTTTCCATGTGTCTATTATTTTTCTTTGTTTTATTCTTCATTTTGAACTTATCTAATGAGTTCTGTTTACTTGCAGCTTAAGCGCAATAAATGAAACTTATTGTTTTTCTTAACTTTCTTCGTGTTTTCTTGTATTTATATATATATATATATATATATAGGTATAGCGTGAACTATCAGTAGGAATTGAATAAAATGTTGCAACACAAAATGGTGATGATTAATTATCGAAAGTATTTGTGTGTGATCTGCATGAGATCCCATCTACTAACCTTCTTAACTACCCTAAAGATCTCTCCCGTGAGTATTTTTCCCCCCATTTCTTTTCACACAGAAATTTCCAAGTGAAATTTTTCTGTTTCGGAGAGAGAAAGATTCCGGGAGTAGCGAGGGACTCACGTAATGGGTCCTAATGCAATTCGGAATCCCACGGGAAACACCCCAGAAGCCCCGAAAGAAGTACCAAAAGTGGTTGGATGTGTATTTTTCCGCGGGCTTCTTTTACCTCCTGGTACTTGACTTGGACAACATTTTTTTCCTCCTCAATGAGAGAAGGACCGCAAAGGAAGAAAAAAACTTTTTCTTGTCAACACTCCCAAAGATTTGCTTCTTTTTTCTTTCTTTTTTTGGTTACCGTGGCAAACTTTTGGTTTGGTTAGAGAAACAAAAGATTGCGCTTTCATTTTTTACTACAATAGATATATAATGAACCTGAATACTCGGTTGCAGTAAACTTTATTAGAACCTTTCAGAACTCCCGTTTAAACGAACACTAATTTAAACGTTTATAGCGAATAAATGGAAAAATGGCTTATTTTAATAAGTATTGAATGTATTCCTTGTCTCCTATTGAAATTAAGTGTATATTCTGATGCAATATGGATTGTTCTTTTAACATCTTTTCCAGAGAAAAAAAAATCTACGCCTTGTAACTTTTAAGAGAAGCTATAGTTTTACCCAATTCCGAGTATCTTATATGGTAGAAAACGGTCATAGTTTACATCGTTATTTAAGAGCATAATTAGGATATTTTAATTAGCATAAAATGAATTTATTGTCTCCCATTGAAATTAAGTGTATATTACAATGCAATATTGATTGTTCTTTAAACCTCTTTTCCAAAGAGAAAAAATATCTGCTCCCTGAAGCTTTTAAGCCATTTTTTACAATTTTCAAGCCAAATCGGTTAAACAGTTCCCGAGAAATCGAATTTTCTGTACCTGAATCTTTTTAAAAATTAAATTTCTCAGGAATTATTCGACCGATTTCGTTCAAATTTTGTATTTTGTCATATAAAGTTACATTCTTTAAAATACTGTAAAAAATTGCATACCTTACTATTCAAAATCTTCTCTCCGAAACTTTTAAATCATTTTTTACATTTTTGGACATAATTTTACAAAATTGTCACAAAATTATATTTAGTATAACTGTTTACTCATGAAATTTTTTTAAACCATTACTTAATGGATTACCCAAATTTTGGTTTATTACTTTCTACTTTTTGGTTAGCTGGTATTTCAAATCCGTTTAGTTTTTTCAGTATAATTTAAAAAAAAAATTTTTTTTGTCGAATATATATATATATATATAAATCAATTTTATGGGGAGTATGTTAAAGATTAATTATTGCTTCATCAATTTATAATTCTTGAAGAATGAAAAGAAATTTAAAATTCGTTTTGTTTGTTTATTTGTTAGAGAACCAATTGCAAAGAAACAAAAAAATTGCCTCAATCATTTACTTTGAAATCAAAAATTAAGTCTGCAATAATATTTTTAACATAACAAATAATTATCAACAATCGTTTTAATTTAAAGCCTGATATTTTTCCGTGAAACTTTTCTTTCTGAACTAGTAACAAATGCATTTATAGCTCACTCTTTAAACTCAATGAAAATATTCTTCATCATAAAATGTACATGGACATTAACGTTCTGTAGTCAAAAGCTTTGGAACATTTAATTCCATCATGGCTCATTTGCATTTCTGAAAAGCTCCCTAAAAGAAGATTGCGCGCAGGCTCTTGAAGCTTTTCACGGCGCAAAATGAAAATTCTTTCAGAATTTTATATGCGTAAGAGAAGATGCGGGGGCAGCAGGGTGCTCCGAATTAATTGTTCGTAACTTAGAATTCCAGTTTCTGCATCAGGAAAGTAATTCTGTTGGCGTCATTATATTGAAAATTTCATTTTAAGTAAGTAAATGCATCAATTGTGAATTTGTGTGGAGATTTATAATGGGGAGATAAATATTGTATATTAACTTGATATTTTGTCAACAAACAAATTCTTCTTTCGTAATATTTCATCTGAATTTGTAAAATAAATAAATTATTGTTCAAAGAATAAAATGTTAAAAACTTAGTCTTTATATTAATAGGGGATAAAACGTTTTATTCCACTTTATCGCAAACTGAGTTGATAATTAATATGGCATAAATATTTCAAATTAAATGACATGATTACATGGCTAAAAGTAGCAGCATTGGAGACAGTACATGGGTGCAGGTTAATAGTTAATAAGTAGTAATGTGGGAAGAGTAGATATTGACAATGTCAACCTTCATCTATGAAAAGGTACCCCACCATATAATCGAGTTAATATGTCTTATATACTAGTGAATTGGAATTATATTTTTGTAGTGGTAGATACACTACAGTACTCCCCCACCAGAATTATATCTGTGACAGAATTCAATGAACGGATACCACTAGTTGATTCATTGCTGTTTTGTGAGAAGTCGAGAGAGCTGTATTAAGTTCACGGTCATGGTTGCTCCTGTGTTGCCATTAACAGTCGAGTGTATGCAGGCAGACGCTGTGTGTGATCGAGACGAGACTGAGTAACAACAGTGCGAGGAGGTGGATAATGTCGTAGTCACAAGTAGTCAACTGTTCAATGGGAACCATCCATTGGAGTAGGCGTGTTCAAATCAGAGTGGAAGTTTCTTCCACGGTAGGTGTGTTCATGTCACATCCGGGTCACCAATGTGGGGAGAGAAGTTATAGACAATGTCAACCTTCATCTGTGCGAAGGTACTCCACCATAGAATCGAGTTAACATGTCTTATATGCTAGTGAATTGGAATTATATTTTTGTAGTGGTAGATACACTACAAGTGAAATAATAGAAAGTACAATTATTTTGAAAATTTGTCCTAACATTGAAAATCATCAGAGAACGAAAATTAAAGAAACTGACAAGGAAATTAGAAATTTGCCTCACATTTTAAAAATTAAAATATTGCAAACGCTACTTTTTAATGATATAATATTGGAGGTAATTATTTTTTGTTTACTTAAAGTACGCTTCTGCAATTCCAGTTTATTTAGTATTTTCCCCCAAGGAATTTACACTGACCCAAAATGATTGGCGATTGTGAAGGCCATCTTGGTAATTTTGATTGTCAAATAACTATATTATTAATAATGGCTGAAGGATAACATAGCATATCTAATGTACAGCTTGAAATATGTAGAATTTCAAATTACTAAACCAATCTTTAATAGCTCTTTCGTAAGAATTGACATTTTCTGTCAAATACCTCAAACTCATTAACACCCACGTTTCTGGTAGCAGAATTTATGAAGTGAGTCTGCAGCATTATTCTCTTAATGACTCCAAATTTGTCTGCGAACCCAATGTAGTCTAGACAGAGATTATT
>NC_092208.1:2910962-2964467 GCF_043381705.1 Parasteatoda tepidariorum | reverse complement strand
TCGTCTAAATGATTTCTTGAAGACATGTTTCACAAAACAAATCACTTGCACTTGCAGCGAATGTCTTTAACTACGGTGCTCTTCATCCTTTTATCACAGCTTTGACCTGCGCGCGCCGACCCACAAGGTTTACGTACACTTACATCACCTACGACGTTTTATTTCTAAAATTTGCATACAAATAATTTTTCTACTGAATTACGTGCATATTATACTGCAATTTCATGGCTAACTTTGTTATGGAGCTGTGACCGAAAAACCACTTGTTGCTTAAGTTTTGCACACCAGTGTAATAACAGCATGTTTGGGATATTATAATTGAGTGGATTTAAGTTTCTGCTTAGTTTTCCTCATGGATTCTAGCTGAAAATTTTTTCTGATACTTCGAGCTTTAGTTCGTACCTATATTCCTACCACATCGTCCCTATGAATTACCAGAAGAACTGAATTTCTTGACTTCTGTGGATTTTGCCCCCCCCCTCCTGTCGGGTAACTATAGAAACCCCCCTCCTCTGCGCTCCTGCGCATTGTCCGATCCTCAGGCAGTTGCACGAGGGATACGGATATGAGCAGACATAAGTAAACGCTCTAGTTATGTTATGATGATTTAATTGTATTGTACGCATTTTGTCTTGATTTTTTCTTAATGAATATTTTTGTCTTATAATCGCCATCATTTCTTCCTATTAATTTCAAAAGAACCCTACAGTTTGGTGTCACAAGCGGGATATTATCATGGCGTTTCTTGCAAAAGCCCGGGAAGCTGAATTGATAGAACTATGTGAAGAAATTGGTGTAGATGCGGACTTATCTATGAAAGTTGTGGAAATCAAAAACGCAATTCTAAGTAGTACAACGTATAAAGAAGATGAAGTTAAGATTATATTGGATAGAATTCTGGAATATAGAATCAAGATAGAACAAGAACGAATTCGACGAGAAGAGCAAGAGAGAGAAGAAAAAATAAGAGAAGAGGAAAGAATGATTCGTGAAGCTCATCAGTACGAGTTAGAAAGTAAAAAATTAGAACTGTCTAAAGAAAATCTCAATCATGAAAACGAAACGGAAACCAGAGTTGAAGTAAGTCATAAAATTCAACTGACTCAAATAACACCTAAATTTGATGAAAAACATGTCAAAATGGGATTATATTTAATAAATTTTGAAAGAAGAGCAGAGATGGCTCAGGTACCTAAAAAGGATTGGGTAGCATACCTTTTAGCTGTTTTACCGGCAGAACTGTCAAACATGCTAGCAAGAGATGAACCTAAGGATGCTAATAATTATGAATTTGTTAAAAGTCTAATCCTAAAACGATATAAGTTAAATAGTGAAAAGCTTAAACAGTGCTTTTACAGACATCACAAGTCACATGATAAATCTTGGAGAAATTATGCTCAAGAACTCATTAGTTATTTTACCGAATGGATCACAGAATTGAAAATAGAAACATTCCAACAACTCAAAGATTTTATTGTGACGGAACAACTGAAATTTAGAGTGCCTGCTGAAACAAGAGATCATTATTAAGAACATTGGCTTAAGTTTACGACGCCATACGAACTAGCCAAAAACCAGATGATTACGAAAGTATTAAAGAAAGTTTCAAAAGAACGAACATTTCTCAGGCCGAAATCGAAAATAGAAAAGAAAAAACACCCTTTTGGAAAAAGAATACGAATTCTGACGGAAATAAATATAACACGCCAAACCGCAGTGGAATATGAAAAAGATAAACAAAATATCGTCTGCAGTTCCCCCTCTTCGCATTTGTTTGCTTTGTAAAGATGAACACGAATATGAAAATTGTTACTTGACGCCAGTCGAAAAGAAACAAAAATTAAAAGAACTCAACAGATGTTTCGTTTGTTATGAATTAAATTGTTATAGGAATTGTAATATTTGTAACTCTCCCTTTCATGGAACACTCTTACATGTTAATTTTAAACAAAAGAAAGAAAAGGATGCTTCGAATGACATTTTAACCGCTCGTGTCAAATTTCTAAATGGTCAAGAAAACGATAAAGGAAATAATTATGTTCCCCCAAAAAAGCACGATCTCTTCCATGTGCAGTATCCCTGTTGTACACACTCTATTCTTCTCTTTTAGAATGTTTGACTCTCTTCGTAGAGTATCGTTCTAGGAAAAAGGTAGAACATTTTAATGAAGGAACCCAGTGGCCTCCATCCCCCCCCAAGCTCTTGGGCGCATTCATCCCCCCCCCAAAAAAAATTTGCTAACTTCCCCCTTCCATGTTAGCTTGTTCGAAATCTTGCTACTTTGCTTGCTCATAATATGACAATGCTTCTTTTATTTATGTACTTAAAAAAAAGATAATTCTCCCGTCTAAATCCCCCCCCGTTTTATTTAGTCCCCCAGATGGGGGTTTAATCCCCCAGATTGGTACTTTCAGGGGGCCCCCTGAAAGAACCAATATATTATTGAAATGACACGCCTGTAGCCCCCTCACACGCATTCCTTCTTGTCTCTCTAAAATTCTCTCGAGGCAGGGTGACATTTTATTTTATAATTTTATGACCGTCGTTGAACAGCCGACCCAATTTTGGGTTTACGACTGCTAATGTTCAACACCGTATACTTGTCATTTTGAACCCAATCCAGAAGACAAGGAAACTCCTGGATCAGTACCCCCAGAGGTATGATTTGTTATGGGAACGTGGACGACTTTGAAACCCGACAGATTTAACATGCATCAGTCACCATTTACTACACTTAGACCGGCGTGCATCAAAACCACTACCTCTTAGACATGGGTCCAGTGCCTTATCAACCAGGCTATCCCGGCCAAGGGGCATGATCACATTGATAAAAGAACGACTATTTGTTTTAAATATTTTTTGTAACTAAAAATCAAGCAGTTTTTAAGGACTTTTAAGGGAACCTTTTGTGAGACTGAAAAATTGTTCCTATCAACTATTGTGATGGTGAAACATTAAGCACATTTAAAAACTTTGTACCAAAATTAATTACCTTTAAGGGCCCTTATTTTCCAAACTAAAATATCAAGCAGTTTTTAAGGGAACCCTGTCAATAGTTCAGCACACAGCGAAAATTGGAAAGCTATACATAACCCCCAATGACTCATCATGGCAGATTAATTTTCAATTCCAAAGAAAAATTGAAACTATGGTCGCAATAGCTAACTCAGGAGACTTTTTTAATGTCCCTTTTTGGTTATTTCGCTATATCTTAAAAACTTCAAACCGAATGAAACATATGAAGAAAAAATATAAACACAACGGGGTTTACTCTATTTGTTTCGGAGCTAATTTGATACAATTTTGAGAATTTTAACTGCGAGTGTAACAGAAACTCTTAACTTAGAAAAATAACTTCTAAAATAAAACAAAAACTATTTATTCTCTCTGAGTAACAATAACGGAACTTTTTTTTGAACTTATTGCAGGACTTTTGTGAAGAACTGTGGAACTCTTTCATCTCAAATAAAGAAATGGTTTCTCTCATCTTTAATCAAAGACTTCAGCAGATGAAGAAAAAAATCTCCCTTTTGATGTATCCAATGTGGATGATATTCTGTACAAATAATTCTACTCAATTTATCTTTCGATATTTCAAACAAAGAAGGCCATCTGTTTCTCCTTTATTAGTTACCTCCTACTCTTCACATCTTCTTTCAACGCTGCATTCAAATATGCAGAAATATCTATAAATATTTCATTTTCAATATATATATATATATTTTTTCAATTACATACTATGACACTTGATGTTAATATAGTTTTTTTCACATATTAATTCATTTATTAAATTTAATGAATTAATTTTAGTTTATACGAGACAAAAAAATCAAATAAAAAGTAACTAAAATAAAATTTTTCTTTGAACACCTCAGTAGGAATTTAATTTTTTTTATATAACTTGTTTTATTATATGTATAGATATAAACAAACAGATATTTTTAAGAATCGCTCATATAGTAGAAATAAATGTGTTTTACTATAACTCTGAAACTCATTTAGAAGAACTGCAATCAATATTTAATTGAGTTCTATGATTTAATATTGGTCAAGCATGCATGGAATTAAGTGAAAGTTTTTCCGTTTGACAGTTTATATTCTGGATTGATGACAAGCATTGACAGAAAAAGTTTGAATTAACTCTTAAAAAACATTAAAAATTATAATTAGAGCAAACCAAAAGGAGTGCTTTAATATCATGATGCATTGTAAAGGACATTTCCAAATATTTTTTCTTTCTTTATTCATTAACTAATTATGTTTTAGTATTTATTATCACTGTAAGCCATTGACGCTTAATATTGCATTTTATAATATTGGCAATCGATTGTTATAGTTGACGATACTTAGTTCAATATTATTGCATCAGATATATTCGATGTTAATAATTACCTTTAAACTGTACTATTTGATATGAATTGTTTCCAATAATCTTTTGAATCTTATCGTGTTTTTTGTATTTTTAAACCGTAACGATAATATGGTACTTAATAACTATCGTGGCATTATTATTGCTGGTAATATTTGAGACATTTTGGTATTTATAGTCACCGTTATCGATAAGTTTCCGATATAATTGATAATTATTATATATCTCTTTTCTTTTCAGGTCATAGCGTACTTTATGTCATTTGTACATTATTATGTACTATTGGATATTAATTGTTGCCAGTAATCTTTTGGATCTTATTGTGTTATTTGCAGTCCCTGGTCAAATTATTAGACGCACTGTAAGATTCTATGCAAAATCTTAATTATCAGGTGATACTCTATACAGCATTATTGTTGAATACAGCATTATATTGCGGCTGAAACCGGTTTATGCTTGTTTGTGTTTGTGTATCAATTGGTTAAGGCCTGTTTAGACGATCCAATTTCGTGGACAGAGATTGATTGATATTGATGGAAACTTGTTTTGCTTTGAGCTTGGGTCGTGTAAACAATCATCCAAGAACTTGGTCCAACTTCTTGGACGATAGTACAGCATGTTCTACTTTCCATCCAAGTTTTTTCTCCCTTAACCAATCAGCGTCTTAGGTTTTGTGACGTCAACAAGCAGGCAGCAAATTATGTCATTTTGTTGTCTGTTTTCATATATTTTAGTCCAAATAAATTGATCTGTTGCGGTTTATTTGTGTTATTATGATTTTATTTGAATTTATTTAGTAATTTTAAACTTATGTAAGTATTATTTTATAATGTTGAATATGAACAATGCGCATGCGCAAGTTTTTCTTTCAACGAATCAGCGACATTCAAGAACTTCGATAGTGTCAACGAATCATCCAATTTCTTGGACAGGGAAATCCGTCCAATTTCTCGGATTCAAGAAATTGGATCATGTAAACTGGCCTTTAATATTGTAGTGCAATATGTTAAAAATAAATACAATTAAGTCAAGTAATCAATATTTTTTATAGGAAGACTGTAAAAAATCTCCTCCATACAGATCCATTACTTGTATGTTTAAATACAAAAGTATTGTATATAAACTCGCGCAAAACATGCAATAAAGCCATAACGATATTAAGGTACTTAATAATTATAGTGGCATTATTATTGCAGGTAATATTTGAAACATTTCGATATTTGTAATGACCGTTATCGATAAGTGTCCGATATAATTGATATTTATCGGTATTCACGTCCTATAATGAAAATACTTTTTAAAATGATACATCGTCCAGTTTTAGCGTTCTTCTTCTAGGAGAAGATTTATTGCACTTTGAAGGCGGCGGGACTATCCATTCTACGGAAAGTGCATTAAATAACAAAAACCTGTTCCGTGCTCTTAAAAATGTCATTTTTCGCCGATGGAATAACATTCTTAAAAAAAATCAATAATCGAAGGTTTGTTGCACTGAGTCAAAAAAGGGGTGACATAAAGTTAAAAGAAAAGCTCTCTCTTTTCTAGTAAGAAATAGATTCTTTTTTTTTTTTCATTTTGGATTTTTTCTTAGAGTTCTGTTTTTGGATTTATTGGAAAATGTAACAGCAACCGGTTGTTTAGTACTTTGTTTAGCAAAATTTTTAATATTCAAAAATAAATTCAATGACACTATCTGACACAATGACTAAATCCTTCAAACAACACTATTGGGAAAATTTATTTCAGTAACCCTAACCGATGTAATATTTTTAAATTACGAATGATTAGAAATGTAACATTAATAATAAACAAGTAATATTAATAGTCAATTTCTACTTAGGTCAACAAAGTAAAATTTTATTTTAGTTACTTTTTATTAAATAATTAAATTTTTTTCCTCCCATATAAAACCAAAAATAATTAATCAAATTTTATTAATGAATTAATACTTGGAAAAAAAAACTGTATTAATATCACTTGTCATCCTGCGGGGGCGGAGTTATCGATAATGGCAACCTTCATTTATCAAAAGGTACCTCGTGATTGAATCTTGTTAGCATGTCTTATATACCAGTGAATTGATGTTTAATTTTCGTAGTGGTAGTTACGCCACAATATTCCCCCACCAAAATTTTATCGGGGATAGGATTCGATGAACGGATACCACTAGTTGCTGTACTTGTGAAAGACCAGTAGAGCTGGTTTTAAGGTCACCAGGTTTTTGAGTGCTGAATGTGAGAGCTGTATTAACTTCACGTAGTCGCTCCTGCGTTGCCATTAGCAGTCGAGTGTATGCAGGGAGACGTTGTGTTTAATTGAGACGAGACTGAGTAGCAACAGCGTGAGGAGGTTGATTATGTCGCAAGTAGCAAGTCAACAGTTCAATGTGGATCATCCAACGAAGTAGGCGTTACCAGACTGAAGTGGGCGTTACTGCGTGTTCAAATCACGTCCAGAGGTCACCAATGTGGGGGCGGAGTTATCGACAATTCCAACTTTCAATCAAAAACAAACAATCAACAAACAATCAAAAGGTACCTCATGATTTAATCAATACAATACAATCTGGAAAAATGTATTTGAACTTAAGTAGATGACTAAAAGTATTTTATTATCGATTGAAAATTTGAATAAGATATAGGGATAGTATGAACAAATAGTATGTAATTGAAAAAAAAACAAACATTGAAAATGAAATATTTATAGATATCTCTACATATTTGAATGCAGCGTTGAAAGAACAACAGACAACTATAAAAGTATGAATTGGGTGACTTGCACCACACCTGCTACCACGTCATGTTCTTTATTGAATTTATCTGACGCAGCGAATATAAAATAATTAAATATTTAACTGTGAGCAATAAAGCATTTTTTTTGCTAAATAGAGCTATAAGTTAGAAATTATCACAGATGTTAATTTTAAAATATGTAAAAAACTGAATAGCTTATCGTAAAATTTAAAACAACGACTAACGCTTAACACATCAGAGAATTCCATTTCTGTTTTCGCTTATCCCTATTTAATGAATGAATTATTTAATATNTGAAAAAACTGTATTAACATCAAGTGTCATCCACTACAAGTTTAAAAAAAAATATTTGTACTTCAGTGGATGAATGAAAAGTATTTTATGAACGATATAAAATGTGAACAAGATATAGGGAGAGTGTTAACTAATACTATGAAATGAATAAAAACGTTAAATAAATATCTAAAAATTTTAAAAATATACTCAAAAAGTAGGAATAGAAAAAATAAATGTTTCTTCTTTAATAAAAGCGATTGCATTCGCTTGCATAAGAGAGAATATCAAACATTTTTCTTTCTTAAATTTAATAAGCCACAATAAGGAAGAAACGTTATCCTGTTACACTGAAGAAATTTCCTGCGCAACTGATGATCATGTTGTTCTGCCAGCAGGCATTCCTCTCAAAGTAAAACGCCCCCTATAGGTCGTTGATTTCGCGAATATTCTAATGCAAACCGTGATCTTTCTTGGACTTAGAACTATCAGTATGCCGAATTTCATCAATAGGTACAGGGGTCTGTAGGACAAACATTCATTTAATGGAGTGTAAATAATTAAATATAAAGTCTTTAACAAAATGTTAAAAAATAGCATTTCAAACCATTATGAATAACAACTACCGTCATTGCCTTTGTGCAGCGGGGGCTACTTTGTGCAAATTCGAATTTGGCATTTTTCAAGTGCTGCTATTCAGTATTATGTTCATTTCACGTTAAACACGTCACTCACTCTTCACGCCACTCTTCTATTACTACAAACATTTTTTCGAATTTTAAAACAATCTCAGAGTGTGTTTCGTTCATCCAATGTCAACAACTTTCCGAGAACGTCGGACGTCGAAAAGTGTGCGTGGAAACTTTAGCTGTGAAATGCAAAGACGTTGATAAAACAATTGTAAGTGCAAAAATTTTTATTTATACATTAATAAACAATTATATCATGTCAGCGTTAAAAAAATTTGAAAATTAATAACAAATAAACGGAAAATTAACTACTTTGTGCAAAGTTTCATTCGTTTTTTTTTCCGACAGAAAAATGGTCAGACGTTATAAAAAAATACCTGGAACGAGAAACTACCGTGATTACACTTTAGAAAAGCTGCAACAATGTTTGCAAGCAGTTGCTGGTGGTATGTCGATTGCAGAAGCTTCTCGGAAGTACAAAATCCACGGAAATACTATCTCTAATAAAATTCACAAGAAACACGCGAAACTTCCTGGTAAACTATTATTTTTTTTCTACAAAGATTTTTCTAATGAATTAATCAAACGATTTAGCACATAAAAATATATTTTATAGGACATCCGGTGATTTTGACAGAAACTGAAGAGCAAGTTCTATCATGTTCATTCAAGCATATTATGTTCAAATTTATCAATATTATAAATGTCAATGAATATGCAATAATTATTATTCTTGAAATATCATCCATTTCAATGTTAAAAAAAGTATATGGTTTCCTTTTGTTTAAACTCAAATGTTTTGAAATAAACATTCTTTTTAAGAAAAAATTCTTCAAAAAAAGTGGTTTTTTAACGCTGAAAATTATTTTCAAACTAATATCTTTACATATCCTGATGTTTTTGTCTTTTAAAATGTCAACAATTAACTTTTTTAACAATTTTATGTCAATATTTTACTAAAAACATGATTATTAAACTGAATTCCTATCGCTGCACAAAGTAGCCCCATTTGAGGGCTACTTTGTGCAAGTTATGTTTTGAGTTATTATTCGTAAATATTGCATACAAATAATGCCAATATTGATCAAATTCACTCGTCTGAGTCTAGTTATGAATATAATATAGATAAATTTTCCTAAAGTTTGAATTAACATAGTTTTTTTACATGTCAAAGTTCAAAAACTGCGAAATCCTGCACAATGACGGTACCTTTTAAAATATTTCCCTTTTCGATTAAAAAAAAAGTTCTTTTGAAAGCAATGGAGAGCAACCGAGAACTTATTCTCTATTTGAAAACTTCGTTGTCGTTTATTTTCAGAAAAATCAAACTTGTAAATGACGCTTCGAATACTGTTCCGGGCATTTTCATCTGACCTTAAGTCTCTTTCCACGTTCCCCCCCCCTTTTTGCTATTAAACTCTATATTCAACTCAACTCCCCATGTTCCACTTTCTATAATATACACGATTTCTTTTTTTTATTTTTATTTTCCCAAAATAATAAAATATTTCACTTTCCATTTCAAAATTTTTCCTGCTTTGACATTTGCAAATTAGAAACTGCCACACTCAATTTATGTTGTCTCGATCATGGATTCGACTTGCATATTTTCCGAGAAAGGATTTTTATATGTATTAGGAGGTGGCGCCAAATGCTCCGCCAACAATCAAGATGGCCTCACGTTCATCTTAGCTCTCCCCCCCCCCTTAAAATGTGATTTTTTTGAGAAAAATTTTTTTTATAAAAAAATATGGAACTATTTTAATTTTATATAAGAACACTTTAGTAATACGTAAATCGTTACAAAATAAAGGATTACTTGGGTGTGAAAAAAGTACTGTATCAGTACTGTTGCCACTCAAATCTGGAAAAAAAAATTCCCCGTGTTTTCCCTGTTTATATAATACACGATATATTAAGAGGAAACATAACAATTACTGCCCTCTAGGGCGAGCTATTTTCGACTAACTATCTATATATATATTTCTCTTACACGGCACCAAAAAAAAAGCCTCATTACTACTCCCCGAATGGCAACGTTAGAAAATCGACCAATGATTGCTGCTAAAAATGTCACATGGCAAATGTCACATGAGGTGGCTCAACATATAGCGCTTTTAAAAACGGAAACAATAACCAGAGTGAGCATTATCAGGTTGTTCAATTCAGATTCATGCCCTAAAAACATGATAATATTTAATTTAAACTCAATTAGGAATTAATTAGGCTGGCCTTCTCCATGACTATAAATAAGTCACAAGGTCAGACTTTTGAGAAAATCAGTTTAGTATTGACTAAACAAGTTTTTAGTCATGGACAACTTTATGTTGGCCTGTCAAGAGTTAAGTCATTTGACAGCCTTTCAGTAATTGCTCCAAGATGCCAAATCTATAATTGTGTTTTCAAAGAAATTCTAAATGCTTAGTGTTAATTTCTTAGAGCTTTGCAGAAAAAAATGTTTTTTGGAAAAAATTTAATTGAAACTTCTATTGGCAGTAGGCAAGGGGAACTGCCAAAATCAAAACTCCCCGATTAGAAATGCAGCATGGCGACCTCCACGTGGTATTTCTCGGGTAATGCTAACAGCCATGCATTTTAATTTATTGTATGTAAAACATCCTTATTTTGTTCTAAAATGTTATGTACTTTATCACAAATGTTAATTAATATAGAAATTGATTTCAATAATGCTGATCACCAAAAAATATTTCATTTGGCGATAAAACAAATTTTTGTGTTCTTGAAAATGAAAGACTTTTTGAGGGTTATTATCTCACAAGGAAAAGTTAGGGTTTAAAGTTTATATTTTTAAATAATAAAATTTTTTTCTAAAACTTTCAGAATTTCTAGCATTAACTAATTTATTATACACATTTAGTTGAATTTAGGTGAGTAACTGCAATATTTGATAATTTATTTTGCTAATATGTTTCTCATTTAGCTAATGTTTTGATTTTTTCACCATGTACAATCTAAATAGCTAATATACTTTTTTAAAAGCCAATAAGAACATTGATAGAATTCTTCTACATAAGTACAATACTATGTCTTTGATGATAAAATACTATGTCTTTGATGATAATATACTATGTCTTTGTGCTAGAACATTGTGTTCATTGGCGAGCGAGCGCAGCGAGCCATGGTTCACGGCGTGAACCACATAGGATTGCGTAGCTATTCTCAGGGGTTGGCGAGCGTTAGCGTGCAGGGGGCGGAGCTTCCTAGTATTTATTAGTTTCAATAGCTGGAAAAATTTAGAGAAAAAAAAAGCGCAGCTGTACATACTTTACTGTTATAGTAAAAGAATCAGTTTAGTATAGCTGAAATATCATGCTTAAATATGCCACAGATTAGGCTTTGAATAGTCCCCATTTTTTAAGAGGCGAAAATACGAAACAAAATTCCCTGCATTTTCCCTGTTGTTTTAGGTGATTTTTAAATTCCCTGTATTTTGAAGATTTTCCCTCTTCTCCCTGTGGAGTGGCAACCTTGCGTACGTGTTAAAACCGTACTGTAAAATATTTATAATTACAAACATTATAAATGAGTTATAAAATGTGTGCTACAATCAGAAGGAAAAAAATTCTGATAATTTCATTTGTTAACAATCTATAACGATATGATTACATTATATAACAGTAAAATATAAATCTTTATATCTAGCAACATTTGATCGTTCATTCCTTTTATTTTAATAATGCATTTTTTTGTTACATTTGACATGAGGTTAAGCCCGAGCTTATAAAAGGACGATCTTGAAAGAGTTCAATTTTTCGACAGCAATATATAAATAATCATTTAAAGCAAATGAAGTGAAGAAAAAATTACGAAAAAGATATTTTAAGTTGCGATATTTTTCAAACAAATTGGAAAAAGCTTATGTTAAGTTCATAAAAAAGCATGGCCCTGTTTATATTCAGCTCTTTTGCTGCATTCATGGAGGTTACAGAATGTTGACCGTTTCAGAGGGTTGGTGTTCTTTTTTTCCGGAAGTTTTATAGTTAATATTCCTTGAACTAGTTTATGAATGATAATTTTTTTATTCCATTGTACTATCATGAACAGTTTACTTCTCACCTTTGTAATTTGAAGTGTTGAGCAACGTAATTCATAGTTTATGTATAGTTCATAATAGTTTATAAACTAATAGTTTTTGAGCAACATGTATTAGTTTAGTAGGGTGCACCAACTTTTTGAGTGAAGGGCCACTTGCACAACAGGTAAATTAAAGAAGGGCAGCACGCATATTTAGTCATGCTGGTGGCACATATGGTAATTTTTATCTTAAAATTGGTGTTCTGATTAATAAATATTTTTATCAGTAAACTCAGTAACATATTTTCCGAAAATTAAATACTTTTATTCATAAAAATTCATTCAATAAGAAAAAAAAAATCTTTTTTGCCATTTTATGAATAATTGATTTATCTATCTATCTATATATATTTGGGGAAAAGAGATACAATAAACTCTAACAAAAAAAACTATAATGCTCATAGAATAAAAACTACATACATATTTATTTTAATAAGCAATATAAATTTGAAATAAATATTTTAATGAAAGAAAATTTATAGGGTTTAAGCAAAATCAAAGCTAAACTATTATAATACATATTAAGATTTAATATTTTGCGAAGAGAAATTCAAAATATTTTTTATTTTTCTAAAAAAGAAAAAAAAATCATTGCGTTTCGAAGTTCTTGCGGGCTGCACATCAACAGTCTGTGGGCTACAGGTTGTGCACCGCTAGTTAAGATCTAACTCAGTTTGTATCTAGAACAAAAATATCATTATTTGTACTAAAATTATCATGGTTTTCTGTGGTTATTAATTTATTTCTCAACTTACAATCATGAAAAGGTCGTAGGAAAATCCCATGACATAATTTTTAATTTACAAAAAATATCTAAATATTCTAGTCTGTCATCAACATAAAATTTTTTTTGAACACACTGAGAGAAAAAGTGTCGTAAAAACGAGCAGAATATGGTAAAATTTACCATGTTTCTGGTTCTATGGGCACACCAGAGAGCTTTGCTAATGCTTCTGGTAAAATTAATAGTAAAATATTGCTTTATATCATGAAGTAAAATGTGATAAATTCGTTTAAATTTGGTAGGGAAAACCAGAACTTATGGAACGGAAAAATTGCTAAATATGGCTTAAATACCGTATAATTTGGGTTTCAATATGAGAATTGTGTGCTCTTTTTACTAGAAATATCACTATCATACAATATGGAGCCGTTGTGGCTCAGAAGATAGAGCACACGCCTCCCAGTGGGGCGATTTGGGTTCAAGTCTCGGGAATGACTGGTTGATTCGAATTCCGCACTCAGTTTGCACCGACCACAGTGCTGAATCCTCATGGGTAAGAGTCTCTTTTCTCTCAGAGAGGTTTTCGTGGTTTTCCTCTCTATGTACCGCAAATGCGGGTTAATTCCATCAAAAAGTCCACCTTCCAGGAATTCACTTGTGTTCTGGATTCGGTTCAAAATTACAAGGATACGGAGTTGAACATTGGTAGCCGTAAACTGAAAATTCGGTCGGTTGTTCAACGACAGTTATAATACTATTGTAATATCATACAAGATGGTAATTCTATCGGATTTGTTTCTATGAGAAGTACTGACTTGGAGTCATAGTGGATGAGAAGAAAGCTACCGTAGACTTCTATGGAGTTCAGTCTAGATTTTTTCATGCATCATTTTCTGCAAAACTTGACTGAAAAATCTCAATCTTTCAGTAATATATATTTGCTTCAAAATTTTCCAGATTTTTTTACTATGTGAGATACCACGAAAACATTACTTATTTACAAATTGCCGAACCCCCTGTGGCTGAATCTTTTCGAGCTATCTGCGACTAAACTCTTTCTCACAAACATCTTTCTGCTAGATAATTTTAATAATAACAATCATATATGTTACTGATTTAAAATAACAAATACGCTGTGTTTACAATAAAAAAACTTCATAATTTTTTTAAAATTAAACATCTTATAATTTCTTATTCTAATATTATGGGTGACATATATCGCATTTTTTGTTGGGGGGGGGGGAAAGCGCAAATTATTTACTTCCCCAAATTTTGTGAATAATCATAACAATAGAAAAATAATTAAAAATCAAATCCGTTGTTGTGATTGCCGATAAAAGATCGATGACGAAATCACGCGAATCGGACTCCTCAAACGCATGTTTCGTTTCGAGATTAAGTTGTTGTAATAAATAATATCGAATAAAAAATATCGAATTTCAAAATTATGGAGAAATCAATTGCAATAGCCGCCAAAAATTCGATAGAATTATTGCCGTAAAAAATAAATACTCAAATGCACGATTTGATTTTTCCATAGTGTTTGAAATATATCTGGATATTTCAAAACCACGTGAAAATCAATATCAGTAACTGACGAAAATACAATCGAAACATTACATCGATTTACGATACTATCGGCGCAAATTTGAGCGCATCAAAAAGTGATTATCTAAACGCATGATTCAAATTCTACTTGTAAATTTATGTAAAAAAGAAAAGTCAAAATTTTTACTTTTCAAAATAAAAATATTTCTGCAAGAACTCTGCGAAATTCTGCGACAATGTCGCCCTGTCTCTGCGATTCCGCTACGGGGGTCGAACCCAGGTAACATATTATCTTAGTCAATAATACCAATTTCTAGTTAAATATTTATTTCGCTTTAATTTTGAGCTCTCACAAACAACCAAAGGATTATTCATTTAAAATGCACGAATATTTTTCGATTCAAGTGTCAAAAAGAACCTCATAAATATTTATTGCATTTCTGAGCGCCATTTTACCCAGAACGAAAAAGCTTTCCTTTAGGAGTCTTCGTAAATCATTTGTCAGAATATTTTGACAAACTTTTGATGAAGTGAAAAAAAAAATTTGCTTCCACTAAGTATCTATTTTGTGACGCCAAAGTTTGAAACATTTTAAATAGTTACCATGGCAACGTCAGAATTCCTAATCAACATATCTATAGAGTTCAGAGAAGTGTTTGAAATTCCAGATTTCTCACCTTTCGATATTTTTTTTTCATAAAAAACAAAAATATACCATCGAAGTTAATAATAAATAGATGCAAGCAAATATTGAAATGGAATAGAAATTTCCAAAAATTCCAGTGGAAAAATTAAAGAAAAAGAGAAGGAGTACAAATATTTTTCTTCACGGAGTCGTTACTTCCCTAACTTTTAAATCCAATTTGAATATCAAACTGAAAACTTTCTACTTGAATAAATAATGTTGAATCTGTTGAGTTAATTCTGTAAAACCAATGCTGTACCGTAATCCGTGTATTGTTTCATTTTCTATGAAATGTAAGCATTCGGGATTGACCATGATACATTATGTTCTGATAGAATAATGTGGGGAAAAACCGGTTTATTATTTAGCATTATTTACCACAAAGAATTAATAGGTAGGTAGGTATAGTTTGTCAAAACTAAGAACTCCCCATGCCATTCGTCTGGACCCTCGGCTGTGACTATGCTAACGAGGTATAACAAATAGGGATGTGGGTTCATTGTTTAGGACAGGTTTTCACTCCGGTTGGGGAGAGAAAGAGGATATTTTTCTTCAGTGTATTGTGTTAGCCCTTGAGTGAAGAGAAGCTACCCTCTCTGAAATGCGCTATTCTTGTTTCCATAGCAGCGGACTGCCTCAGACTTTGTGGAGAGGGGAGTTATACTATCGTACCGTAGACAAACTATCTTTATTTTCGTCGCACTAGAGCTGCACCATTGGCGACTGTCTGGAAAACATCCCTGTGACATGTCATCGCAATTTCGATCCTCTGTAGAGGGGATGGTTCACCTGCTTTGGTAACCCGACGACCTGAGAGCGAAGTCGAGCACTTTGTGGTAGCACTTATATCGTGCACCCTTAGTCCTTACGCAGGCTGATCAAAGCTGTCACCCACCCGCTTACTGACCGCAATCAATGGTGCTTGACTTCGGTGTTTTACTGGAAACCGTGTCTTTACAATCAGTCCACTACGGGACACAAACAATTGCTAAAATGTAATGGAATTAGGATTTTTATGGGGAATAGAATACAAAAAAAAAGACTAATAAATTAAAAATATATGAGGTTGCTTTCACATCTGCTTTCACATATTGTTTTTGAACAAAAAGAATATTTAAACATATAGTTTAGAATAATATGTCTGAAAGGTATTACCCGATACAATGAATAAACTTGATTGAAAGTAAAAACAAGATTTCCCTTATTGAATGGATTTTTTTGAGAGTTTATTCCGTCTGAATTAAAAAGAATAACTCATAAAATTTAACAACATAAAAGAGTATAAGAACAAAAAAACAAAAAGACTTTTAAGGTGTGTGTACTTCAATACAGGGCGCGTAGCAAAATCTTTCAACAATAAATAATCCCGTTTAAAGTACTTTTTAAGCGCTCAAAAATATATTTCTAAGCACTATATACACTATTAACAAAATGCAAAATAATTTTTAAAAACTTTACACGATCATGATAAAATAACTAGTTTCTGACAAAGAACTCTTTTCTTGTTTATGTTAGCCACCATCTATAAAAGATCGAGAGATTTTTCGGTNCTAAGCACTATATACACTATTAACAAAATGCAAAATAATTTTTAAACACTTTACATGATCATGATAAAATAACTAGTTTCTGACAAAGAACTCTTTTCTTGTTTACGTTAGCCACCATCGAGAGATTTTTCGGTTCGATATCAGAGGGTGGAAAATGATGCCCGAAATGGAGAATATCTTGCAAAATGCACATGAGAGTGTAATAATCTCACCGAACCCAGCTCAGTAGACGCACATGCGGACCCGCAAGTATTTCATCAAACATGTAAAATAATTGGCGCTTTCTAACGCTTTTACATAATACGTGGCGAAAATCGACATGGTGAAGAAAAAAAATCTCATTTTCGAAAAGGGAAAATTAAGCACTTTTAAGAAACACCCAATGAAAAAACTTATTTAAGAGCTGTTAAAAAACAAAAATCGAAAATAAGCACCTTTAAGCACTTTTTAAAAACGCTACGCACCATGTAATAGCATTGTTTGTTAACCTATTAATATAAACTTTCAGAGTCAAAAAGTTTACCGGTTGATTTTTTGACTTATGATTTCTTTTAGCAGCAAAAAACTATTTTGTTCGGCGACATTATTCAACTACCTCATCGACGTTTCTTACTATCTCGTTTAGTCTTGTTAAAAATGTCCCAAATTAATTTTTTTAATTTCCTCCTCCGCAATGCTAACTTATATAGAATTATAAAAGTATTACCCAATTAGCAGTTTATAAACTAAGTTAATATTAGAATATTTCTTATTTAACTTTATTCATTCAAAAGTATTTGAGATATATCTGTTCCAAATTTTAATTTTTGGAAATTCAGTCAGAAAAAAAGTCATTATAAAGACTAAATCAAAGCTATTGAGAGAGCTCATTGAGGATTAAAAAAGTGTTCGCTGTAATACAGGGTGCTTAACCAAGTTATTCAACAAAAAATAAGCACCTTTCATGTACTTATCAAGCACTCAGAAAATATTTTTAAGCACTTTAAGGAATATCATAATTAGGCAGGTTTGGAAAGTTTTTGACAATTAACGGTGTTATCTTCCTTTAACCATCATGTCAAAAAAAAAAAAAAAAAAAACTTTGGCATTGTTTTTGACAATTGTCAAAAATCATGAAATTTTGAATCCTGTGAAACGAATGGCGTTTTCATACGCTGCTGACTGACAATGCGCCGAAATAGACTGGGCTTGAATGAATTGTGAAAACTTTGAATAGAACAAAGTGAACTGTGTCCTTTTGCAGAATTTGGAGCGAAAATCAACATAGTAAAACCTCATTCTGAAAAAGGGAAAATTAAGCACTTTTTTAAAACACCCAATGAAAAAAGCACCTTTAAGGGCTTTTAAATAACGAAAATCGATAATAAGCACCTTCAAGCACTTTTTAAGAGCGCTACGCACCCTGTAATAGAATGAAATAAGATGAATTTAAAAAGCGGAAAACATCATTTACATCTAAACAGCTCACATAAAGAATTTTTTTTTTTTGTGAATTATGGATTCGAACTGCTAATGGCATTAAGATCATTCAGTTTAAAGCAGACAATGACGAGCCTATCCACTTTGGCCAGCCTACAAAATCCTATCTTATGGTCCATAAGTAGTTGAAAGTGCAATTTACTGGTAGAGGACAGTGACTTGTGGCGTATCTACCACTACGATGATTAAACATCAATTCACTTATATGAAAGATATGGTAAGGGTACCTTTTGATAGATGATCAAAACAGTTGACTAGCTATTTGTGACTGCGTCATCCTCCTCTTTGCGCTGTTGCTTCTCAGTCTCAATTATACTCAACGAGATCCTGCACACACAACCTGCAGCAACAGAGGAGAGACCATCCACAAAACCGGGAACTTAATACACCTCTCACTACAAAAGCTCAAAACTCGGTGAACTTAATACAGCTCTCCCGGTCTTTAACAAATACGGCATCTAGTGACCACCTACCTTCATCGAATTCTATTCATGATAAAATTCTGGTGGGGGCGTATTGTGGCGTAAGTACCACAACGATCATTAAGCATCAATTCACCAGTATATAAGATCGATCGAATCTTTAGGTACCTTTTGATAAATGTCGGTTGACATAGTCGAAAGATNCTATTCATGATAAAATTCTGGTGGGGGCGTATTGTGGCGTAAGTACCACAACGATCATTAAACATCAATTCACCAGCATATAAGATCGATCGAATCTTTAGGTACCTTTTGATAAATGTCGGTTGACATAGTCGAAAGATCCTGGCTCCACATTGGTGACCCGCAGACGTGATAAGAACTCGCCTACATCGAAAGTAACGCCCACTTCGATGGATGGTCCCCATTGAACAGTTGACTTGCTATTTGTGACTGCATCATTCACTTCCTCCCTTTGCTGCTACACAGTCTCGATCAAAGACAACGGGGACCTGTACGCACTAGACTGTTAATAGCATCATGGGAGAGACCAAGCACACTACCGTGATCTTAATGCAGCTCTCTCAGCCTCTTGCAAAACAGAAATGAATCGACTAGTGATATCCATTCATCGAATTCTGTACCAGATAAAATTCTGGTGGGGGAGTATGGTGGCGTAACTATCACAACGGTTATTAAACATCAATTCACCAGTATATAAGACATGCTAACTCGATTCTATCTTGTGGTACCTTATGATATGATATGATGATACTACAGGATTGGTATCAATCTTGTGGTATCTTATGATAAATGAAGATTCATTAAAGAAAAGTGATTGAAATTCGAACAAGAAGTAAGGTCAAGGAAATATCTTGTGGTACATTATGATATGATATGATGATACTACACGATTGGTATCAATCTTGTGGTATCTTATGATAAATGAAGATTCATTAAAGAAAAGTGATTGAAATTCGAACAAGAAGTAAGGTCAAGGAAATATCTTGTGGTACATTATGATATGATATGATGATACTACACGATTGGTATCAATCTTGTGGTATCTTATGATAAATGAAGATTCATTAAAGAAAAGTGATTGAAATTCGAACAAGAAGTAAGGTCAAAGAAATATCTTGTGGTACATTATGACATGATATGATGATACCACACGATTGGTATCAATCTTGTGGTAACTTATGATAAATGAAGATTCATTAAAGAAAAGTGATTGAAATTCGAACAAGAAGTAAGGTCAAAGAAATATCCTGTGGTACATTATGACATGATATGATGATACCACACGATTGGTATCAATCATGTGGTACCTTATGATAAATGAAGATTCATTAAAGAAAAGTGACTGAAATTCGAACAAGAAGTAAGTTCTGAAAAATAGGTATCGTTGTGTTATTCTGCAATTAGGTGATGAAAAAGAATTCAGCCAGACTAGATGGTCTAGTCGGCTGGAGTTATTACTGGAATCGTAAGAGTTGATCTGTATTATCTAAAGAGACAAGCTCTGTAATGGCCTGACCCGTAAATCATGATTCAACGGGACAACGAGTATGCAGACGGAAAGAAGTAAAAATACACAACAGGCTTAAAAAAAACTTCGGCCAATTGCTTTTAAAGACTTGTATGATATTTAGTTATTCAGAAAAAAGCGAAATATTAATTGAATACTAAATTTAAGCCTTGAATTTATTTAATTTGTTTTCCTCATTAATCACGAATGTCGTTCATTTAAAAAAAGTTCTGTGTATACAAAGAATGCTTTTCTAGCTCTTTGATAAACACCGCAAATTGATCAAAACAACAAAAAAATTCGTTTTCTAAAGAAAAACCATGTAAAAGATTTGATTTTTCTTCTGAAGTGAATATTTCTCATTTTCCTATTTTTTTTACGACGTGTCTATTTTTTTTTGTAAGCAATATATGTCAAATGTATACAATGTGTCAAATTCTATACTTGACATATAGCAATATATGTCAAATATAAAAAGCATTCTGAGCAAAATGCAGCATGACAGTATATATGCAGAAATTTCACATTTAATTAGAAGTTACAAGAAGTTTCAATTAGAAGTTACAAGGTTTTAGAAATGTAAATATGTATAAGAATAGTAATATAGATGAACAAATATTTGAAATAATTTTATAAACATGAACTATCTTTCTATCCATTCAAATTTTATACAAATATATTTTATGCGAACTCATATTTTTTAAAATGTGACTAAAATATTAAATTTTTGCATGCCATCGGGACCCAACAGTAAAATCTCCATCCGACAATATACGACTACATTTTGGTCAAACTTGCACGAAATATAAAATTAAAACTATTTCTTCGTGTGATAAGAGTAATTATCATGAAATTGCTTTTTTTTTTAATGTCTAATAATTTTGTTTAAAAAAAAAGGTATGGTGAAGTTGTAGATCTTTATATTTGACATATATTGCTATAACTTTACTTGAATCTTACTTGAATCTTTACTTAAAATCTTACTGAAATTAAGGAATGAAATTGAAAATTAAATAATTATCAGTAACTAATTAAATCAGAAGTTGACTTTTCATTAAGACAAATGGTTAAGAATACAATTTTTTCCTAAAAAAATAAAATAAAAAGGCATATTTCTTAAGGGATAGCAGCGTATTTTTACAAAAAAGGGCAAGGAGAGCGTATTTATAAGTTAAAAAGGCAGGCGTGTAGCGTAACTTTTTTTTCTTCTTTTCTCCAAGCTTTGGACATGTGCCTAGGTCATTATGGACCCTTTACCATGTAGCCCAAAGCTTGGCTACTGGTCCGGCTCCACACCAGCCTAGGAACGAGCCCAGTCAGCAAGAATTTATTGAGAATTCAGATATTTTCAAAGTCACAATGTTTAAAAATACACAGATTAAATATAATACAAGTTAATAACACATAATAACTAAAGTAAAGAAAGAAGTATGAGAAGAAAAACAAAATAAACTTAAAGGCCGTAAAAGTGACTAAAGTAGAAAATCTGTAAAATGGTTACGTATTGAATGGAAAATAAATAAATAAATATGAAAAAAGATACATTTCGCCTAAGAGTTGAAATTGAAGTTATAGTTGGCTTTAAGGCGTTGAAGTTCTGATAGGTAACTGGGACAAGTAGAGTGGGAGGCTTTATGGATACAGTCATGTCGGGAATCGGAGTGTTTGTTCGAGTCCGAGCAGTTTATACATAAGTCCTCGGCTGAGTAGCAGTTTTCTTCCATGTGACCGTTTATACCACATTTAGCACAGGTAGGAAATACTTGTTGGCATTGGTTTTGATGATGTCCTAGTGATTGGCAGTTACGACATCATTGAAGTACTATTCGTTTTTTTATGAAACATTTATTTAGTCCTGCGAAGAAATAGTGAAGTTTGAGAAGTTGAATTGCGATGCGATGCGAGGCTCTTACTATGACGTGCTGTTTATTTTGTTGATGTTTGTGCCGCAAGGTTTTTATGAATTGAATGATGTCTACATTGTAGCGTAACTACCATTTCGAAAATTAAGACATGCTAACTTGATTCAATCATGAGGTACCTTTTGATAGATGAAGGTTGGCGTGGTCAATAACTCCGCCCCCACATTGGTGACCTCCGGACGTGATTTGAACACGCGGTAACGCCCACTTCGCAAAAATCTTGACAGCAACGCCCACTTCAATCTGGTAACGCCTACTTCGTTGGATGATCCACATTGAGCAGTTGACTTGCTACTTGTGACTGCGACATTATCCACCTCCTCATGCTGTTGCTACTCAGTCACGTCTCGATTAAAAACAACGTCTGCCTGCATACTCTCGACTGCTAATGGCAACACTGGAGCGACTACGACTGTGAAGTTAATACACCTCTCACATTCAGCACTCAAAAACCCAGTGACCTTAATCGAGCTCTCCTGGTCTTTCACAAGTACAGCAACTAGTGGTATCCGTTCATCGAATTCTTTCCCCGATAAAATTCTGGTGGGGGAGTACTGCAGCGTAACTAACACTACGAAAATTAAGAGATGCTAACTTGATTCAATCACGAGGTACTTTTTGATAGATGAAGGTTGGCATGGTCGATAACTCCGCCCCCACAGGCGGGGTGGGCCATCCTTCTAAAAACTCTTAGGCAGAACAATGCTGTATTCCATAACAGCGTATTAATGTAATTTGTACCAAAAATAATAATTGTAAAATCAGTTAATAAGTTTTAACACCGATTCAAATAAGTTTATCTTTAAATGTAGCATAATAAAGTAATATCATGGAATTACGTTACAATAAGAAAATTACTCTTTTAGTTTTAAACTCTTAATTTAGAAAACAATCAAAATCAAAATGTAATGTTAGCAAAGTAAACTGAGAAAAATAAATATTGCAGGGAATTAAATAATACAGGGAAAATAAATATTTCAATCATTTACTTTAAATAGAGCCCCTGAGTTAGACAGGCCGACTTATCATTTATTTTTGGAGCAAAGAGCCAACATAAGCACATAACATAAGTAATACTAACATAACGTTAACTTGCGAACTTGTTTACTCCAATATTGTTCGATAGGTCAGCTCTGATAGTATAGGAGCCTTAACTTTAAATTTGGGACACAAATATATTTCTGTCTTTATGCATTTTCAAATTTTATGCTCATGACAACAAAAAACAAGTAATATTAAAAGAAAAAAAAATTCAAAAACAATTCCTACTTAGGTCAACAAAGACAAATTTTATTTTAGTTACTTTTAATTCAAGAATTACAATTTTTTCTCCCATGTGAAACTAAAATTAATTCATTAAATTCAATGAATGAATTAATATTTGAAAAAACTGTATTAACATCATCCACTACAAGTTTAAATAAATGGTATCTGAACTTGAGTGGATGAATAAAAAAGTATTTTATGAACGATTGAACATTTGAACAAGATAATAGGGAGAGTGTGAACTAAAGAATAGGAATTGAAAGAAATGCGGAAATTAATGAGGAAATCTAGAACTAAACAATGTACATCTTGGTTAGAATTGACAATTTTTAGGTCGAACTGTAATAGGCAGGGCCGGATTAATNAGTAATAGTAGGAATTGAAAGAAATGCGGAAATTAATGAGGAAATCTAGAACTAAACAATGTACATCTTGGTTAGAATTGACAATTTTTAGGTCGAACTGTAATAGGTCCTCGTATCTTAACTCCTCCTTATTACCCCATCTTCCACTATATTTTAAACTTTTTGTAATTAGAAACTTAATTAAAAACGAATTTTTTCTCTCCCGCTTGCAATTAACAGCTATTCAGTCTCAGGCAGTTTTTTTTTCTCATTCTAGTAATAAATAGGTTTTTTTAAACTGCCGAAATGATAATCAAAATTAAAAAAGTTTGTGACTTTCCTTTTTTTTATAACTAAAATACAAAACAGTTTTAATAGCGTAAAGAAATATTAAAGGAAAATTTTTTAAGTATTTCTTAAGCATTCAAACCGTTATAAAGGAGAATGCAAAGATTTATCTATAAATGAATAAATTAAATTCTTTAGCGATGAATTTAATAAGAGTCTTCAATTTCAAGAGATGTTTCAAAGCTAATTCCGTCCTGCATTGAGAGATTAATTTTAATTCATATAAAAGAGGACTCGCTCATGTTAATCCACTGAGAGTCATATATAAATGAATAAATTAAATACTTTAGCGATGCATTCAATATGAGTCTTTATTTTTAAAAGATGTTTCAAAGCTAATTCCGTCCTGCATTGAGAGTCTGATTCATATAAAAGAGGAGTCCCTCATGTTAACCCACTGAGAATCATATCAACGTAATTTCTTTATCAATTTGTGAATTTGTTTTGTTTCATTTTATATATTAAAAAGTGTTTCGTTAAAAAAATTGCAAATTGTAGTCATCATGAGAGCTTAGTACTAACAGGGCCCGATTATGGAAAATTTGAACCTGAACTTAGCTTAACTTTCAAAGTTAGAAAATTTCGGTACAAAAAGTCAACAAAAAAAATAATATTAGCAAAACCTATAAAAACATTCAATTGCTACTTTTTACTGCGATATTCTTCATCGAAAAAAAAAGATGGAAATATATTCTGTAAGCTAAGCATTAAAATTTGTAAATTATCCTGTGTTAACTATAAGTATTATAATCTATTGAAGTAATTAATATGGAATTCATCTCTCACAACAGAAAAGTTTTCGCCATTGCTTTCGTAATTACCTTTTCTTTTTATGTGATCCGTGGCAGCGATATTTTTGTCCGCTGAAAGCAAAAAAAATAAAAATGGGGCAGCTTTCAAATTCTGAAATGCAATTAAATTCTATGGAGGAATTTTTTTTTATCAGATCATATTACTGTAAAGGCCGTTGCCTCTTTTATTGTTAAAAATTTTGCGTTCGTTTAGTGCTCGCTAGGTATGTTTCTCACGTATCATTTTGTCTTTTTTCATTGCTACTGGTTGAGGTTTTTTTAGCATGGTTTTACGTAAAAAAAAGTGTTTTTTTATGCACATTAAAGTTAATTATGAAATACAAATTAAGTTCCTTGCTTCACATCTTCATTGTAGACCAAAGAAGCTTTGTCTAATTAAAAAACAATGTTGTGCGTTAGTTAATAAAAATTATGTAATAATGAAAAAATGCTTTTTGAAGTAAAGAGTATATAAAAATGAAAATGAGGGATATTTAAAAAAAAACCAAGTCCTCTGTTTTTTCACAGGAATGCACAATTTTTTACTTTTTTATTGCTTTCGATAAATGATTAAAAAATTCTTTAAATTTTCTTTCGTTATATTTTAAGTTGCTTCTTTGAGAAATTGGATATTGAATTTGTCTTTTAACATTTTAATAATTTTCTTCTTTATATGTTTATTTTAAAAATAGCATTTTATAAATTAAATAAACATTTTTTTCTAAATTAAAAACTTATTTTCATAACTAATCAGCGATCACAAAGTGTCATGAGGATTACTAAGCAGCTCTTTCATTATCTTCGCTAATGTGATGTAAAATCATCTTGAAATTTATTTTCTGCTATTCACGATGCAAGTGTTTGATGCGCTTTTTATAAGTAAGCTGAAAACATGGAAACATTTGTATTCATGTGAAGCAACAAAAAATAAAATAAAAAGTAAAATTAGAAGAAGTGACTTTCAGAATTGAAATGTTATAAGAAAATCAAGTCCTTGCTGGAAAAAAAACAGTTTTTAATGTAAGTTATGTATCTTTTGAAAGGAGCATTTTGTCGTTTCTTACTCATGACTAGGACTGGGCGATATTAGAAATTATCTATCGTGATGCATCGTCAGTTTTGCATCGCGATAAAGCGATGTATCGTGATATAGTATTTTTGAATTTCATTTACTTGTAAGGCACAGAAAGTCAGATTTCTATCAAAACTACATACTCAGATTGATTTAAATCAATTTATAAATTTGAAGATGCATATGTTTATTTCGCTATATCTCAAANTTAAAGCGTTTTTTACAAATTAATATTTTCTTGTACTATTATGCATAAATAATTACATAATTATTAAGTTCGATCTTAATGTTCAATTTCTAAATGAAAAAGTAAATGCAAGTTTTGTTACATTTTCTAAAAATGATCACGCAAATAAATGAAATATTTCTTAATTTAAAAATAAATAATAAAAAAATAAATAAAATGGAAATTTATCAATATATTTACCTAACAGTATAGAAAGAAAATTCAAAAAATAAGTTCGTTAAAAATTATTTGTATGTTTAAAGCAACGTGCTAAATAAATTTTAGAAAAAAAAACGCTTTTAAAACAGTATTTTTTATTGTTATTATTTCAGATAAGTAATTAAATTAAATTGAATAATGACCTAATTATGAACGAAAAACAAAGTAAGGTTTAATTTCTTAAAAAAAAAAGAATTGTGATATTCGATAATATATTTAGCTAATTAACAAATAATATGAAAATAATATTTTTAAAAAAAATTATTATACTCTTTAATAAAACAAAGTGCTAAATCATTTAAAAAAATGAATAAAATACGCAAACCTTTCAAATTTTTTTGAATAGACAAAGTTGAGTGATTTACGTCCAAACCCAAATGACAAAAAATAAGTTTTGCTTTAACTTTATTTCTAAAAATAAAAACAGCAAGATTTAAAAATTTAAAATCAGTAATAGAAACCTATTAAATTATTAGGAGTTTTATCCAAAAAGTTTTTAATAAATGAAAAGAAAGTAAAAAAATAACCTAACAAATTTAATTCTTTATGGGCGCCTTAAATTAGATTTCCGATAATTTTCACATTTAAAAATAAAGAAAAGTTTTGTTAAAAAAAAACTTATCTAATTAATGAAGAAACTCCTCTTTATATATTCTTTTCAATAATAGATTGCCTTCAGAACAAGGTAACATCGGCGATCACGAAGTTAGTCCCACTGAAAATAATCTACAAGAAACGATATCAAGTCGCTAAAAAAAAAAAAAAAAAAAAAAAAAAAAAATAACTAAGAGGTGCGAAAACGAACATGTGAGATTACGATATATGTTCTCAAAACTCTGATTCTGATTCTACAGCTCACCAATCAAGGCCATTTCAACATAACGAAACGAACATCGTTTTCCACAGCGCGAGTCGACATCGGAACGTAAGGGAAGAGTCTAATATCGCTATATCGTTTTCCTATATCCTTGCGTGTCTTATATCGCTATATCGTTTCGCGCTCGTTGTCTTTACTCGACGGCTTAAATCAGATTTCTGATGTATCGCCTTGAATAAAAGTCGCTGTATGGTCTTGCAGATATATGCGTTAAATCGATATGTCTCGATACATCGATTTATAGCCCAGTCCTACTCATGACTTATACTTACTATCCCGAGTCAAAATTCTTGATGGTCCCATCAAAACATTTTGACGGTTCATGTTGGTTTCAGTGCGATTCATGATGGTCCAACATCATTTGATGGTCACCATCATCCAATATGTTCCATCATGTTTTCATGGTTTTCGATGTGCCAAGAAACTTCCATCATTCCATGATCGAATACGCTACCTCAATACTGTGATGGGTAACCATGACGAGAAGTTTGATTCGAATGGACCAACAATTCATGGTGGTTTAATTAGAATTCTTGTTAGTTTTCAAGAATATACCGTCAAAACAATTTCAGTTTTTTTAATGCTAGACCATCATAAATCAGTCGGAATTCCTACATTGGGCTGATGGTTGTTCATGATCGTTCCAACATTTTATTTCTAAGATACTATGATGGAAATTCATGATAGGTTCAACATGAACAAACCATCAAAACAAGTCTTATGTTGGATCATCATCATAAATCAGTCCGAATTCCTACATTGAGGTGAGGGTTACTTTATTGGTTACCATCAAAAAATATAATGGTTCATGACGGAATTATGGATGGTTGCCGCCATCAAGATTATGTTGGCCCATCAAGGGAAAACCATCAAAAATTTGGATATTAATCCATATTCACTTTATGAAAAAGGGCAGAAATTTAAACTGTCCGTGGCAATTGAAAATCTAAATATTTAACTGTGAACTAATGCAATCTATTCATAATTGCTTTTAAGAGATAAAAAATACCATGAAACAAATTTAATTAACGTTTATTTCTATATTTTTGTATAGTAGGAATGTTTTGTCAGATGGAATCGGAAAAGTCTCAAAGAAGAGCATCTTGAAGAAGACAGCGTTATTCGAACGTGAATAGAATCCCGTAAGAGTCACGATGTTGTCAGGTCGTGTTTTGCGTGATGTTAATGTGAAAAGAGTTTATTGAAAAAACTGAAAGGAGAAGTTATGGTAAGTATACATCTTTTTTCCAGAAAAAAAGTAAGATTACAATTTAAAAAGTTTTTGCGCTTAAATAAATAAACGAAAAATTAATAAAAGCAGAGTGCCTAGCCAGATTTTTCAACAAAAAATAAGCACCTTTTAAATACTTTTTAAGCACGCAAAAAATATTTTTAATCACATTTCAAAAACAAAATATCCTAATTAGGAAGCGTGCAGTAATAAGAATTATTTTTTTTCTATAGTTTAAATTTTTTAATTTATGAACATAAAATCAATACAATTCAAAAACATTTTCACGAACTTCACTTAATCATGGTAAGATAACTAGTTTCTGATAAATATTGCAGAGAAAATTGTGAGAATCATGAATTTTTTTTTTGTAATTTAGAACGACAATCGATACGACAAAGAAAAAATCTTTTTTCAAAAGATTAAGCACTTTTTACAAACCCCGAATAAAAAAAAAACACCTTTAAGGGCTTTTAAAAAATGTAAATCAAAAATAAGCACCTTTAAGAACTTTTTAAAAACGCTACACACCCTGAAAAAAATTCTTCGTATATAGGACTAATCTTAATATACATTTTTAGAATTATAGTCGAAAAGTATACAAGGAAAAATAGATGTTAGAAACAAATAAAACTGCTATAAAAATTACCCAATCACTATTGAGGAGGGTGGTACTTGAATCATCGGAATTTGTTAGATTGTCGAAAGAAGCAGAGTTAAAAGGCGAATTATACGATCAAGTTAGTTTATTTCATTCATATGGTTGTATAATTTCGCTTTCCTCATAAATAGATTTCAACCACTTTTTAAGTAATAAGATGTTTTTCCACTGACTTGGAATGTGAATCCGCACCCGGCTTGCACCGACCACAGTGCTCACGTGAAATATCCTCAGTAGTAGACGGATCAAGGGTTAGAGCCGTTAGGCTAACTTTAGGAGGTTCTCATGGTCCTCCTCTCCACGTAACGCAAATGCGGGTTAATTCCCTCAAAAAGCCCTCCACGAAGGCTAGTTACCCCAATATTTGATCCAGGAGTTCCCTTGTCTTCTGGATGGGGCTCAAAATGATAAGGCTACGGCATTGAACATTAGTAGTTGTAAACCCAAAAATCGGGGTGGCTGTTCAACGACGGTTATAAGATAAAATATATTTATATCAGAGTTGCTACTTTTCTTATATATTTTACAAGAATAGACAAAATATTAATTTAAAAATTGTATTTTAAGTAGAAATTTCGGAACTATTATACAAACTATGTATCTCAAGTTTTTTACAAATAGAAAAGAAAATTTATTAAAAAATATTTTTTGTCATTTATAAGAATATTTAAGAATCGGTTTAAACTTCAGTATTAAAGGAAACTTCTCTGTCAGCCGGGTGTAAATCCGGGCAAAAACATAGATGATGACGTATTACGAAAACTACTTTCACAAGTGATAATCACTCAAAACAGGGGTAAGACCGGATAACTAAGATTGGAAGTCCTGTTGGAGCTTAACTGTTCGATCCGGAAACTGTCAGATTTAATCAAAATATTCATTGATTAGTTGTGTTTCCAGAAATGTCAATGATGTTGCAATACTTTTTGATTCGTTTCTAGAAAAAGTCAAATCCCCGGTCTTAGTGCGATAATTAGTACATTTAACATGATAATAAAAGAAAGCATGTTTAATTTTTCAATTATTGTTGCATCAAAATTTAGAAAAATTACTGAACCTGTTTTTTTCCTCACATTTTCATCAATAAATTAAAATCTTCGGAAGGCTGTATTTTTTGCATGGATCATTCTTTATAATTAACAGAGGGAAGCAAGGGCAGTGATAATAGAATTCATGGGTAAAGCATTGGGAAATTTTTTAATTTACGTTACATGGAGAAAAAAAGACCACAAAACCTCCAACTATTGGCAACAGTATTTAAACCCATAATCAACCTACCGAAGGAAATATTTTGCTTTAGCACTGTTCTCGGTAAGAGCTGGGAGCAGAATTTTAATCCATCGTTGGGATTCGAACCTGGGTTGCCTCACTAGGAAGTCATCACTCTATCAAATGAGCTATCAAGACTTTAAATAAACAAAAATCTTATTAATTAGCTGATCAGCCGGCTGAATTCTGAGTTCAATGTCCATCTCCTTTAGCCTAGTAATTTTGAACCTAATTCAGAAGACAAGAAAACTCCTAGATCAAGCATTGAGACAAACTAGCCTCCGTGGAAGATTTTTTGATGGAACTAACCGGTGTTCGCGTTCCTCGAAGAGAAAAACCACGAAAACCACGGAAGGGTTAGCTGGACGGCAAGGGGATTCTAACCAAAGGGATTCGTCTGCCGCAAGATATTTTTCGTCAGCTCTGTGGTCGGTGTGCGCTGGTAGTAGAATTCCAATCCATCAGTCATCGCTTGGATTTGAACCTGGGTCACCTCATTGGATGGTGAATGGTCTATCACTTGAGCCACAGCAGCTGTAATAGAATATATATTGACTATAAACTATATTCACTATATGTGAGTATCGGTGTTATACCTCCGTTTTGAAAATGTACTAAAAGTTACCACCTTTTAAAGATTTTGACTGGACCACTTCCGTTCGTAATGTTTTTAGTCTGGTTCAGAAAAAAATTCGGTCGTGGAAATTTTTCATTAGATTATGTGAGCAGCCCAGAATGGCTAATTCATCCTAACAATTACTTAGGCAACTCAAAATATGCAATTTCTGTCCCTAAATATAACCTTTTTCCAATTCCTACTATTAGTTTCACATTCTCCCTATTATCTTGTTCACATTTTAAATCGTTAAATAAAATACTTTTTTATTCATCCATTCAAATACATTTTGTTTTAAACTTGTAGTGTTAATACAGTTTTTTCTTCTCAAATATTAATCCATTCATTAAATAGGGATGTACGAAAAGCGAAATGGTATTTTCTGATGGGTTAAGCGTTAAAGGTCTGGTTTCTTAGGACAATCGCCTTATCTGGGCGTCAGCGTGACGTCAACGTCCCGCTGACGCCAACAAAATACTGGTTTGTTAGCTCAAGGCCTGGTTTCTTAGAACTAGCGCCTTATCTGGGCGTCAGCGGAAAGTTGACGTAGAGCTGACGCCAAAAAAATACTTTTTTGTTAGCTCAGCGTGAGCAGTCGGTCCAACGCAGACATTATCTCTCATTGCGCATGCGTTAATAACGTAAACAAATATTTATTTTGAATTTGTATTGATTTTGTTATTGTCGACCAGTGTTTTAGAGAACAAATAATGACTTTGTCCAAGAAAAAACACATTATAGCTGAGCTAAATGAAGAGTGCTATGTTTAATGAAGAAGCTATGTTTAATGTCAAAATCAAAATCTTGGCTGATTTCAATGTGCTGTTGGATGTTGTCCGCCATTGCTTCTGTGGTTAACGTCACGTTGTAATCCAACTGCAGTTGAGTTGGACGGCAATTGTAGTTCAAGATGAGCGTTCGATGACGTATACTATCAAACTCACAAATGGACCAATCAGAGGTTATCGCTGATTTCCAGCTGACGGCGTCCTGTCCTAAGAAACCAGGCCTTAAAGATTCTACGTAAAATCTTAATTATCAGGTGATACTATACAGCATTATTGTCTTTACTCGGGTGAAACCGGTTTGCAGTTGTTTACGTTCGTGTATTAATTGAATAAATTAGACGATATATTATATAAATATAGAATACTTATTATATCAAGCATTATATTAGTATATTATAATAATCAGACCAAATCATTGGACGAACTATAGTTTTTTAAATTTTATGTTTTGCACTAGAAATGCACTTTATAAGCAACACTTTTATATTTCAACATGCCTGTAATGGGCTTTTATACAGGAGATTTTTTTTATATACTCCCTATTTGTATTTATTTTTAACGCATCGCATTAAAATGCTAACCAATTGATACTACACTAACGTAATTGGTACAAACCGATTTCAGCCGCGTAAAAACAATAAAGCCGTATAGCAGGGGTGGCGAACCTTTATACACCAACGTGCCAATTTTTCTAAAAAATTGTTTAATGAGGTCATAGACGTGCCTTCAAATTATTTTGACTTTGTGATTATTGGGAAAATAATAATACTAAATACTATCAACGCAAAACTCTTTATTTACATTGAAAAAACAATTTTTTTTGCCATATCTTAAAACAACTTAACGTAACATCAGTGTGACTTCTGTTGTTGCAGATTAGATGACAAATAACTTATATTAAGTTGTAAGATTGCTAGTTTAAGCAGGACTGTTATTTATTTATTTTTGATAGTTATTTATTTTTAGCTTGTTTTTACAGTTATTGTTTTTTTAGCATTAATTGTTCATTTTTTTATTAATAATTGCTTACTATTTTGTTTGTTTTTAGTGAATTTTAATTTACTTGTTACATATGCTTCATAGTGTAATAACATTTGAGTAGTAATAATTCATAGTGTAATAACAATTGTGATCGGTGGCGTGCCCAAAATATTGTGTCTCGTGCCATAAATGGCACGCGTGCCATTAGTTCGCCATCCCTGTCGTATAGTATACATCGCCATACCCTGTTCCATTAGTTCGCCATACCCTGCCGTATATATGCATGATAACTAACATTTTACATCGAATCTTACAGTGCGTCTAATATTGGCCAAGAACTGTAATTGTCAGAGAAGAAAGTGTAAACAATTAGAAAATAAAAAAAATTTAATAGAGAAAACACAAGCCAATTATTTCTAATTTTTGTTTCAATGCAGTGAAAAGTTTGTGAAAAGTGAAACAAACTTATTTTGTTCTTTTTTCTTCTTCTGGAAATGGAACGAAAAGTGAGGCAGAAAAGGTATCATTAAAAGTGTTTTTCCGGAACAGCTCACCCCCTCTTTACCTCCTGAAAAGTCTTCTGGATGAGGATGAGTGAAGGTGATGCGCATGCGCAGTAGATGGTACACCTGGAAAGAAAACCTGGAGCAAGAGGAGCATGCGCGTGAATAGGAACACCGGGAGCAAAACAGAGGGATTGGGAGAGGCAGAGACGCGTTAGGCGCCAAACGTCGCGCTTCGCTTGTGGGTTTCTGACGGGGATGAAGTTCCACCCTGTTGCTTCCCCCGAATAGATATATATTTCAAGAATTTTAACCGAACTTTTTTACGTTGTGTGATTGTTGCAGAATTTTTTGTTTTAACTCTTTCCTACCACATTTCGCTTTCGGTTGTACTCCATAAAAGTTTTTCCTCTAACGTATGGAGTTTTATTTCATTGGGACATTTATTATTGCATAACCAAAGGAAGATTCTACATTTTCTTGAAAAAGGTACACTAAAAGGATAAATATACATAAAAACGGTGCTGTATATTGACAAAAATAAAAAAAAAGTTTTATATAAGTAAGAATGTTTATGCGATGTTATAAAGGCCGGATATTTTGTCAATTAACAATTAAAATGTTTCCCGTTAGATTTCTATAAATGTTCTCACGAAAAAGTCATAATAAAAGTATGATTTTCACTGAATACAATTTACTTCACTTCAAACATCAGCACCGATCCTGGATTTCGGTTTGAAATTCCTGTACTAAGCCATTAATTAAAAAAATAAGCAAACTAGAAAATGTAGGAATAATTGAATTTATGTTTTATGAAACATTAGTATGTGTTTTTTTTGTATGTCATCTTTAGTCTATAGATGTGACTTTAAACGGTATTAGTATTTACATTTTTTCCAATGAAACAAAAATAATTGTGATTTGCTTTCTTGTGTTTAAAAAAAGAGCAATCGTTTACTGAAAATCTTGGTGCCAAATATGACTTATTAATTGTTTCATGCTGGAATTACATTTCAAGCATTTAGAAGAGTGTTTCTTAGGAAAATATTTCTAGGGAATAGTTACGAATGATGAATAAATGGACGATCAAGAAAGTGAAAGTTTCAGTTAGTAATATTAAGATGCAAGAATTTTATGGATGTAACAAAAATGCATGTTATGAATGCGGCCTTAGAGTAACACGCATTTAGACGATTTTTTTTTCCAATAAGAAAAAAAAAAGTAATGAGGCTGACAGGAAGAAACATCTTTCTTTTTATGTGTCAATTATTTCTCACACTTCCCTGGGGTAAGTTTCTTCCTTTCTCTTTTGCATGATAAAAGTATTCGAAATATGAGATTGTAAGAGACACAAATATCATGATAGTCAATGTTCTATATTAGAACAGAGCCCTATATCTCTCCTTAATATCGACTTATAATATTCAAATTTGACCCTATATTATATTACTACTGTACCTCACCTGAAGAAATAATTACAGGCCTATTAGGGGCTACACAATGTGGCCCTATAGTTTACTATCAATGCACTTATACAATAGCCTCAAAATGAGGAAAATTGAAGTCAATATTATGTATATGCTCTATATCTCCACCTAATATTGAGAAATCGGGTATTTGTTTGATTTATTTATTTTAAAATATGTATTTCTTCTTTAAAATATGTATTCGTATAAAATATATATTTCTTCGATCTTTTTCAAAAGTTAAAAGAAGCTATATTTTTTTGTTGTCAGAATTAGACCACGACATAAAGACTCGATTTTACCTCTCATTAAACTTCAAATTTCTTGCTGAGAATTAGATTTTTTTTCCACTAACTATTTCTCACATTTTTCTAAATTTAAAACATTGCAGTTCAAAAACTAAACTGGATTGCTCTGTAAAGGTTTAAATAAGCATAATTCATGTTCTTTAAGAGCAATGAAGCTGTTAATTATTTCTAAGGAATATTTTAGATTTCTTTTTATTCAGTAGCACCTATAAAGTAATTTATAAAACTTCAGATTATCTGAATAAATAAGAGAAGTTTTTTTAAAAACTTTCTCTCCTTGGCAAATAATTGAAATTTTCACTTTTATTCAAATCTTTCTAGACACATAAAGTATTTTGTAACTTAAAAAGCTGGAATATATATATANATTTTCAGACTTGGTCTATTATCTCTAGAACTACTGGACCGATTTAAATGAAATGTGATCTGTACATACATTGATACAATACAAAACAACTAACCATTCAACAATTGTAAGACACACGCTTGATCGTGCGCAATACTTGTTGGAGTCTAAAGGTATAAAACAGCGGTAGCAGAATAAACAAAAAAAATGGGTTAATATGGGGTATGGTCCCCTCTTACAGATATACAAGCCTTGCAGCGTGATTTCATACTTGGAATAAGGCAGTTTATCATTTCCTGTGGCGATCGGTCCCACTAGTACAACAACGGTGTCTTCATTCCCTGGATGGTTCTCGGAAGGGTGTAGCGAGTTGCAATTGCCCTCCCCAGAGCGTCCCAGACATGCTCTATAAGGTTGAGGTCTGGAGATCTGGCTGACCAATCCATCTGGCGAATATCCTCACTCTCTAGAAATTTATCGACCAGAAGATTCGTCTATGTGTCTTCGCGTTATCGTCCCTCAAAATAAACTCAAGGTAAATTGAACCTCTGAAAAAGCGACCATAGGGCTCCAAGACCTCATCCCTATACCTCACACCAGTCACAGGCCCTCTTTCAAAGGTATGAAGAGGTGATCGGCCATTCAACATGATAACTGCCCAGACCATTGAGCCTGCTCCACCATAATGGTCTATTTCGTGGCTATTGGGGGGTAGGTAATGAGTCCTTGGTTCTCTCCATTTGTACGCACGGCGAGAATCGGTGTTTAGGTTGAACCGGGATTAATGAGTGAAGAGAACGGCCCCCAACTGATCCATACTACAATCTCTATGCTCTCTGCACCATGCTGAACGGACTCTCCTGTTCGCAGAAGTGAGCGGGACGCAAACAGTGCGTCTTCTTGCAATCAACCCTCTCTCATGAAGTCGTTTGGAAACAGTCACCCTTGATACACGGATTTCTGTAGCTTCATATAAGTCACGAGAGAGCTAAGAATCTGCAGCCCCTCTGTTACGCCTCGCTATGATGGACAAATGGCTGTCTTCCCTGGCCGTCGTGGCTCTTGGACGACCTAGCCCAGGCTTTCTTTCGATGGATCCGGTATCGAGGAGCTGTTTCCATAAGTTACACATGACTCTAGGCGTTAAATTGAACTCTCTACTAATCTGGACCTGAGATTGAACTCCTTCTAGCCTCCCCACAATTCGCCACCTCATTCCATCTTCGAAATGTTGGTGGTTACTCATTTTTACTGTTACAATTTGAATTTAACCTATGTATGCAAAATAACACCAAGAAACTCACCGAGCTGTGCTAGCGAACGAAATGCGTCTTAACTTATGCGCACTCATTAAGCCCGTCTCTCTACTGGCTCCGCCTGCACACAAGTGTACGCTTACGTATTTGATGTACAAGATTTGCATTTTTGTCTAGAAGCAGTGGTTTTACATTCAGTTAAGCTCCTTCCATGAAATTCGATAAAATATGCAAATTCTCTTAAATTATTTCACCAGTGAAATTAAAATAATAGTAGCTATATATTTTTAAAAAAAGGTTTGTGAGTTTCAAGTTTCATTACGTATTTTTTATCGTTAACTTTTAGAAATAAAAAAAATGAATCATAAAACCTTCATAAAATAATGAAGCATTCACTGAACTGTAATCTTAATATATTGCATATTATAAATTCGAATTAAAAGTTCGCTTGATATAAATATCTTTTTTTAAAACTTGCTATATTTTCTCTTTTATATTTTAGCTAACACATATAGGCTTTAAAATGCCGCGGAGATCACAAAGAACTATGCCTTTAATTCTGAAGCCCACTGTCCCACTGAGAAAAAATTATGGTCAAAACTAGCAGAATATAGTAAAATGTACAGCGTTTCTGACTCGATGAACTCGACACCGAAAAGCTGGATTTTTTTTGCCGAAGTGCTTCAGTAATGATTTTTGGGAAAATTAATAATAAAATATAGCTTTATAATACGTAACAAAATTTGGAAAATGTGGTAAAATTTATAATTTTATCATGATACCTTTGAGCAAGGCATAAAACCATTTATTCGGTTAAATTTGCTTTTCAGTTCTGAATTTCTTTCTAAATGTGTGGTAATATGAATCTTAATTTTAAAAACTTGAATTTCCGTTAAACCATTATACATCAACGAAAAAGGTTCCAAATGAATGGTTTAAATACTATACATTTTTTTGGTTTTTATTGCTAATAATTCTTCTTCTTTTGTAATATATATATATATATATATATATATATATATATAGATAGATAGATAGATAGATAGATAGATGGATGGTGAGGAATAATTACTGATGGAAAATATGCGGATGAAATTATATGCATCATGCGGATGAAATTTTATTTTTTTTTAAAAAAAAGGAAAGATATACTTGAGAAATGAAATGAAAATAAACAAAATTTCAATTTAAAACAATCATTTGCTTTGTTAGACGCGTTATTTGAATCCATAAAGTAATCAATCATGATTGCGGATGTCTCTTCGATTAAAAAGACCGAAATGATGGATGATTTGTATTGATATATCCTCTCCAACACAAGCCGTTTCAACTCAGTAGCAGTTCAGATCAATGGCAAGGAAACTGATGGTTTTAATAAATAGTGCACAGCGCACCAAAATAAAAAAAAAGCGGACCGCAATGAATAACTTTTGATCTAATGATTAGATCAAAAATTTATGACTAAATATGCTAAGTAGTTAGTGCAGACGATATTTTAAGTTACGAAGTTAAGACACAAAAATGTACTTTCTCTGAACATACATACCATTTTTTCAACGGATTTTTCAACCCCCAAGATATTGGGAATAACCATAAACTGAGAAATACGGTTACCTTAGTATGGTCAGGTGATTGATCCAAAGTTTTTGCTCCCCTTTATGCTAATTTTATTTTTTGCGTATCTCGCCAAATCGCGAGAATTTGCACACAATTGTGAAGATAATTCCATGCAAAACGTACATTTTAGTAAATATTTATTATATATTTATCATTTTTTTGAATAATAGACGAAAGCATTTTTAATTTTAATGTATATAAATTTTTTTTTTTACGTGATTTTAGAGCATGTCATTTTACATCGCGAAATGCAAAAATTTGAGCAAAATTTATTGAATAGTTCCTGAGAAATTGATTTTTAAATCGATGGTACATTTAAATTCGATTTGTCAGGAAATATTAAACCCATTTCACTTGCATTTTGCTATGTAAAATTACATATTTTTAAATGACGTCAAAAATTGTATACCTGACAATGCAAAATTTTTTCGACTATTATTACATAGATTATTCAAAATTTTTTCGGCTATTCTTACAAAAATTATTCCCAATTTTTTCGACTATTTTATTACCTATTCTTAAAAAAAATAAAATTTTTTAGTAAAATTTGTTTATTTTTCTCGTAGAGTCATGTTTAGATGAATGAATTTTATAATCGGGTATCAAAATTCTCTCAATTCGCTTAAAAAGTTCTCGAGATTTGAGGAAATGCGCAAAAGGTAAAATTAGCATAAAGTGGTTTAAATCTTATACCACTTATCTGATAAAACTATTGGGGCCCTATTTCCCAGATTTCGGCTACCCCCTATATTTTGAGGGTCAGGAATCCATCAGAAAAAAAGAGTATGTTTTTTTCAGACAAAATACGTTTTTATGTCTGATATCGTAGCTTGATATATTGCCATCACTAGTTAATTAGCAAGTTTGAGGTTATCCGTTTGAACAATTAAGAATGAGTCCTAAAAAGTCCGATAATTAGATCAAAAGTTATTTAATGATTTCTTTTTACTTGCTGCACTGCACATTAATTTCTTCAAATACAACCATTTTATTTATTTAATTATTATCTTTTTGCTTCTGAATTGTAAAGATTGAAATTTTAAATGACACACAGAGTGCAAAATAAAAAAAAGCAAATACCCTTAATAACTTTGATTATCTCCTATAAAATCCAATCTAAAAGATTCGATGAAATCTTAAAGGCTTGATTTCAAATGCGCTGACATATTTGCGCAGACTTGATCTACGAAATCATAAACAAAAAAAACATACTTCCTCAGAAAAAAAAAACTTTTACGAAGATCACAATTTTATGTACATTGTAAACCAATTCTTTTTTATTTAATGCATCATTATTTTTGTCATACTTTTAAAAGTAAAATTATCATTGTTATATTTAGACTTATAGAGAACTATCATCATTACATATTTAATAGTAGCTTTTCTCTACTTTTTATGACTCTACTTTTTAGAGTAATATTTTAGAATATATTTTTCTACTTTTTAGAACATATTTAGTTCCAAACTTGTTATCTGGAAAACTCGAGATTTTTTTTATGCATTTCTTCAACTCTGAGATATCGAGATTATACTGTATGTATTTTATTTTAAATTTTACATGCCTTTAAAATCTCACTTTTCTTTAAAAGAATACACTTTAATAGTAATATTTATCGGAAAAAAAAGAAAGGACAAAAATGAACTTTTTTCAAAATCGTAAGATGTAATTTAAAAGTACTTTTTTTACATTTTTCTTTGAAAGAAATTAACGAAGAAAAAGAGGCATAACGTTAGTTTTAACACATAATTAATACTTTTCTTTACATATCTTGAAGATCTTTTCGGCTGTAGCTCTTAAAGTTATTGATATGAATTTTACTTCAAGCAATTAACATACCAGGGCTCGAAAAAACTCAGAAATTTTACCCGTCCCCGAGGACGGCTTGTCCAACAATGTACCCGCCCTCCATTGAAACTAACCCGTAGCTTCTGAATAAATAAAAATATAATTTTCTCTTATTTATTACAAACATTTATATAAATTACACAATGAATTAGTAGTTACTAGAATTACAAATACTAAGATTGCATTATACAGTAATAAAAGAAATACTAGGTTACTAATAGTAAAACCTAGTATTTCTATTATGAAATAATCAATTTCTTTTATGAAATAATTTATTTCTTTTATGAAATAATTTAAATGACAAATGTCAAGTTATCTGGAATGTCAATTTATCCGAGGGTACTGCGTTTTTTAAATGAATCAAATAGGACGTTTGCCAGTTTCACTATCAAACTAATGATTTACAGAGGTTTCTGCACAGAAATGTGAAAGGGGTTTTCCATTTAGGTAGATGTTCATAATTGCGTTTAACGCTTCTTTTGTTTAAGACCAGTACGTAATGTTTTTTTTTGTTAAGTTTATTGCTGATTGTGGTTGTTGTTGTTGTTCATTTACGTCGCACTAGAGCTGCACAATGGGCTAAGTTTATTGCTGAAAAGTCCCTTTCAACCGCTGTAGTACGGGAGACAGAGAAAACATCAATTCCACCATGCGCAGTATGTTACTGTATTTCTGGATTAGAGGCTAATTTTAGAAGTGAGGTGCTAGACTCATGTAAGATAACAAAAATTGAAAATGTATCTCTAACATTAACGGGAAAATGGCTGTCCGCGCGGACGTCGGATTCGAGAAATTCGTTGTCCACGAGGAAATTTTGACAGAAGAGGACTGGCGGTTTTTCGAGGCCTGTAACATACCTTTCTTTTTATGCGGATTCGGATTTCTGACACCCAAAATAAAGGGGGTAACCGCATTCCAAGAAATAGTGTTCTCATAGTTTGGTCAGGAGAGTGATTCAAAGATTTTGTTCCCAAAGATTTTACTAAAAACCCTTTTTAGCTGACGTTTAGCTGATTAACGATAGGATCAAATTGCATTTGTCTATTAAAATGTCAAGACAAGGTGGATTTTAGCTGAGAATACAAGACTTCGCTAGAAGAAACCTTATAATTACAGTAGGGAACCGATTATCCGGAACGATCGGGACCATCGCTATTCCGGATAACTGATTTTTCCGGTTTTCTGAATCGCTACAAAAAAACCGTTTTTTTATTCTTAAACCCAACTAAAAAATTTTTTTTTTGTGGGAAATATTCTTAAAAAGAAGAAAAAACGATGAAGTAATACACTAATGATTATTTCCAAAATGATGGTAAGGTGAGCATCTTTCAAAAAAGAAAGAAAAATCTTAAAATCTTATGAGGAAAAAAAATTTTTGTTTAAAAAATGGCGGGAAAATTTATCGAATTTCGTTCCGGTTTTTTGGTTTTCCGGTTTTCTGATTTCCGGATAACGGGTTCTGTACTGTACTTAGATTTAAGATTATTTTCACCTTGAGACTAGCTTTATAAAAGGATTTTTTTTCACGCTCGAAAACCCTAACTCAACCTCCATTTAAGGTTTTTATATAGAAGGTTGTTTTTACAAGGTTTTGGATCAGGGTAATGTGCGTAGAATAGATCAGATGGTCTCAAATTTCGTTTTAAGGTGAGAAGGTTTACACGTAAACAGCATAACAACCAGTTTTAGGTTCACATTAAGAAGTTTTTGCTGAATGAAAAGAAACTTTATTTTGCAATCGGGGACATTTATGGCATTATTTTAAAATCATTCGGGAAATTCGATTTTACGAACCGGTGGGTGTCTTTTTTTTGAGACATTTAATAAAAACATAAATATATCGAGATAATTATAAAATTGCTTTATTCAATAATATTCAATAAAAAAAAAAAGAACTAAAGTTATTGACAAACTTCCGGAATTTATTTGTTGCGTTTCAACCATGACAGTTATAGTCGTCCATTTTTGTTTGTCCCGAGTTTTCTCATAAAACATGTATGCAATTCTTTTCCCCACGAATTATCTTAAGTTCCATAAATCTAGAAAACATTCGGACAGAAATGGCCGAATCAGCAGACCGCCATAACGTCGCCATTTCGGTCTTCTGAACATTTTTATGACTCCCCCTCCTTCCCCTCCTCATCATTTCGGGAAAGTAGAAAATCTTTCCCGGCCAAGACTAAGAAGCGTCTCTCCTCCCACTAAAACTTGCAATTTCGAGAGAAAGACAGACGAAAATGTGTGAGCATCATCTCCGTATTGCCCTCATATTTCAATAAAAGTATACAGCATGTCCACGCCTCTTATTACCTCCACGAAGACTATTATATTTAAGAAAAGTAAATTGTTCTGGGAGAATCTAGGTAATGTAAAAAAAATATAGTTTTGATAAATGAGCAAAAAGTTTAAATAAAAAAAGTGTTTCAAGGAATGAATAGAATTATAATAAATGCTCTCATTTCGTGTATCAAAATGTTCGCTTTGTTATAGTTATTAATAGGTATCAAAAATCACCCCACACAGATTGTCACAGTGACGTCATGATAAAGTCAAAAACGGTCACAGCAGACACAGTCACAGTGCGTGACCGTTTTGAATTGTCGCAAGCAAAGCCCGACCTAGCCTAATAGGGGCCCGGGGTAAAAACTTCTATGGGGGTCCCCTCTCTGCTTCACTACTTCGGTAATGAAGGACCGAACTTTATAGATGTATTTAAATTTATCACCTCATTATAAATACCACGGAAAATGACTAGAACCTAAAATAGCTATAAAGTCCCCCACCCTCCAATGGTTAGATGAAATATCGTTCTATCCATTTCATTGATTTTCTGATATTTCTATGTCCATTATGCCAAATGTAGTTTTCAAATTGATAACTTTGTCATGTATCTGCGAAAAATTCATATCCTTGCTGACATTAGGGCGGAATTCCGCTAAATTTTCGCAATTACAATGGCTGAAGTCAATCAGAATATGAATAGGAAGTCAATCAGAAGCTCGTATTTTTGTAAACATATCGCATTTTGCGATATGTAATTTGCGATTTTGCTTTTGGTTGGCAAAATTTGTTTATCGTAATTACGAAAATGTAGCTGAAATTCAGCCCTTGAAAACTATGGATTATCGAAAAATAGATTAATAAAGAAGCTAACATAAACCTGACGGATTTTACGCTGTACTGATGTTTTTTTAAAAAAAAGTTCATTAAAGAAGGAAACTTTCTATTCGAAAAAAAATCCGGTGCATCTACCCAGTATACCCCTGCCCTAGTCATGTTCTGGTCTCAAAGAGTGACTTTGACGTCACTCTGTCTAGTGATATCAAGTAAAAGTCTCCAAGATAATTCATTGTGACTTTTGTCACTTGGTAGCCACAAATATACTTTACTAGGACTAAAGTCACATTGAAAATTTGCGGCCACTTTGATTTCTTGAACATTTCATGGAAACCATTTTATGTCTTGTCTTGCTAAAGTTCCAGGAGTATTTTTATTTTTTGAGACTTATCTCATTTTGTTCTCGTATTTACTTTTAATTGAATGTGTTACATTGAAGTCACGTGTATACTTTTATGCGACTTGTTTTACTAGAGTTATGATTTCACTCTACGCAGAACAGGCATTTAAATTATTTGCAAGTCTTGTAAGAACTTTTTTACGACTTATCTTTTACAATTAAATATGTTAATCCTTAATGGAGTCGCAAAGAATCACAATGATTACTTTCAAAAGTGAGATTTGTTTAAATATTCCGCAAGTATTCATACATGACTTTGAAAAATAATCTGCTTCTGTGGAATTGTTGGTTTAAAAAAATGCTTCCGTTCAATATTGCTCCGTTTCCTTAAAGCTCACAGGAGTCAGAAAAAAGAATTTAAATGTTAAACACCCCCTTGTCCAAATATCGAACAATATTTAAATACATTTATTTTCTATTATTTATTTGAAGGAAGAATTTGGATGTTTTTAAAATAAATGTTACTTTTTAAAATAGTTTTCTATCTGTTTTTGAAATAGATGCTTACAATAGATTCTTAGATTACTTTTTTAATCCACTAACAGTCCTGATTTGATTTATTTTATTCAAAAATATTATTGCTGAGAGCAAAAAACAACAGAATTTTTAGGTGAACAATTCCATAAACTAAGCATTTTTGTAATCGTTTTATAATCTTTAAATTTTAAATATAAAATGCTTTATTCTATTTTCCGTACTTCTGGACTAATACTGATTATGTTTGCACTACTCAGAGTTTTTTTCGGAAAAAAAATGTCGATACATTTTTAATAGAATATTATGCATTTTGCATTGAAGTATATATTGTATTCACATACTATTAGATTCGATAAATTATACAGGTTTCAAATGCATATAACAATTAGTGTAAAATATTTAAACTTAATTTTACAATTTACAAAAAATGAGAATAGAGATAGTGAATAAGATGAATAAATTAGTAACATTAGAAACATCTAATTGATACTTCATAGAAAAAAAGCAAACGATTTTAAAACAAGACAAAGGCCAGTTCTTCTATTGTCAGTATATTTTTTTGTTCGTTTGGCAATTATTGGCGGCTAAAACCAGCTGTTAATTCTGTCTCATAATTGAACACAGCATAGCCATTTGAAATCGAAATTTTACTAAATAAAAATTCTTTTAATTTTTGTTGAGTGCGTTTTATATGTCCAACTCTTCGGCTCTACGATTTCTAAAAGCTATTTTTAGTTATATTTTAGTTATCGTTCAGTTTTTTATGTCATAAAGTTTAACTAATTGGTGAAAAGAGCAATGCCTAACTTTGAAAATGGTGGTGAGTTTTCGGGGTGGTGATTTCGATTGCTAAGAATGACTATTCACCTTCAGTTCTGTTTTATTCTGTTAATAGTTAATGCTCGATGACACAAAGAAGAAGTTCTGACATGTAAAAGGGGGTGAGTCCTTATTTTCTTTTCTTTAAGATATTAAAATTGGTGATTCACTTTCGACTTTCATTAAGTTGAAGTTATTTCATTGTTAATTGGTTCGTTTGTTCTTATTTCTGATTGCTATGTCAAGGTTATTTTATTGTGATCACCTTTTTTTAAAAAATTTTATCTTAATTTTTAAAAGAATGTTTCCTTGATCAACAATTGTAGCAAGCGCTGTTGTATAAATGCTTTTCATTTTGTAATTTATATTGTTTGAGTTTGTAAAATAATTAATTTATTTGCGCATTTCTCCAATATTTTAGACTAATAAGTTCATTAATTTTTAAGCAGTTAAGAAATTAAAATATTTATAGTTTTTAGAATTCAAAGTCTTGATTTTTTTTAATAGCAGTTGGAATTTATGTTCTTCCAAAATTATTATAATGGTTCAATTTACAATATCAATAACATTTATATTAATTTAAAGATATTTAATTTTTATTATAAATGTTGGGCTGGGTTAGCCTGTTTCTTTATATATATAACCATCGTTGAACAGACGACCCAATTTTTTGGGGTTTACGACAACTAATGTTCAACTCCGTGGCCTTGTCATTCTGAACCCAATCCAGAAGACAAGGGAACTCTCCTGGATCAAGTATTGGGAGAAATTTGTCTTCGCGGAGGACCTTTTGATGGAACTAACCTGCATTTGCGTTACATGGAGAGGAATGCCGCGAGAACCTCCCACGATTAGCCTGATGGTAAGGGGACTCTAACCCATGATCCGCCTACCACTGAGGATATTTTCACGTCAGCCCTGTGGTCGGCGCAAGCCGGATGCGGAATCGCCGAGATCGAATCCCGGTTCACCTCATTGGAAGGCTAACTCTCTACCCCCTGAGCCATCGCTGCTCGGGATAGCCTTGTTGGCAGGGAGCTGGACTTATGCTCGTAAGAACAGAAGTTCGAATCCAGCCGACCGAAGACTCCCCATGTAGTAAATGGTGACTGGTGCACGTTAAATCTGTCTTTTCACAAAGTCCTTCATGTTCCCATAACAAAATCGTTAAACATAAATCGTTCTCTGGTTCAGGTCAAAATTACTATTTGTGGATGAATAAATGGATGTATGGATGGGTTTGTCCTATAAACGGGTGTGACGTATGGGTGTGGTAGAAGCTGAATTCTTGGCCATAGGTGGTGTCAATGGAAAACAAGAACAATCGCACCCCTTGCGTTAATGGTTGACGACACATACACAACAACAACAACAACAACTTTATAAGTATTAGGTTTTATAAATTCTTGTTCTGAGATTGACCTATTCAATAAAGCCTACCATTCAGTGCTGCTTATATCAGCGTGCTAAATGGCTTTACTTATCTTGATATAACCCTGGGTGACGAAACTCTTTAGTTGGGACTGAAATTTAAATTAGGGAGATGGGTTCACTTTTCAAAAATTATCCACGCTGTTTGATTTTGTTTTTACTACACAAATATTACTCAAGTCTTCAGCAAATGCATTCTTTTCTTTAATATTTTATGTTAAAAATATATTTTTTGAATAATAATAAATTAATAAAATAAATCGTGTGTTATGAACAAATGAAAAATAATCATTTTTACAGCACACAATTATTTATTGAATGTTATTATAAATAAATAAACTTTTATTTTTATATATATAATTCTTGCAAAGTAAAATCCGTAAAATTTCTTAATTTAGGGAAAGAGGAAAATCTTAGTAGTTGCTATTGGTTTAGGAAATAGATCGAACGTTTCCCACAGAGAGTAAAGGGAAAAATGTCCTGCTTTTAATTAAATGCATACTTGAGCCAAAGAACAGGTTTGAGAACAGGATGTGGCTTTTAAAAGTGTGAGAAAGTATTTCGATTAGAATAATTAATTAGGATAACATGAAATGTTTAATAGAAGATTTTTGTGTTACATTTATATATATACACAAAATATAGTGAAAACTTGGAAAAAAATGACACAATAATGAAAAAAAACAAATTATTCAAAAAAAAAATTATAAAAATAAATAAATATAAAATTTGGGAAAAAAAAGGTATAATCTCTTCATCAGCTCACAGGAGCAAAAAGGAGTGTTTTCTGATCATCCATCAAAAATCAAACCATCAAAAAATATAATGGTTCATGATGGAATCATTGATGGCTGCCTTCAAGATTATGTTGGTCCATCAATAGAAAACCATCAAGAAGTTTGACTGTGGAATGTATATTCTTTTTTTTGGACATTATATCTATAAAGGACTTTCTACAGTTAAATAAAGGTGGTGATTGGGGAATAACCAGTTTCATTTTATTTAACATCTACTTTGAATAAAACTTTGAATGTAAGCAAATATATATATATATATGTTTTAAATATATATGCAAATATATATGTTTATATATTCGAAAAAATTTAAAGAATGTATAATCGCCCCAGCTCGATGACGAAGTTTAATATTTCACAAAACAAAATCTGTTAAACACCAAAAGAAAGGTATTTTTATTAATTTTCTGCAATTACATTCCGAAACATTTGTTACTTAGAAAACTTTTAAGGCATTAAAATGAATTACATGTATTCCATCATCAGAATTCAGTTAGCGTGAAATTGCGAGAAGCAGTTTAAATGATGAAATCAGATTTGTTGCACATTACCTGTTTACGCATTATTATTTTTCGCTCTATGACTGTAAACAACATTCACGCACATTAAATTCGAGGAATGAAAAAATAAATTGTTAAAGATAAGCATTTTGAAGTAAAATTCATCAGAATCAGCATATTTATTTTTAGAGGTAACTTATCTAAATGTAACAGGTTTAAAATTCGGGCAAACTGAGTGATGCTTTAAATAAATAAATGAAAAACACAATCAAAACGTATTAATACCCTTTCGAGAAAGATAGTTTCTATAAAATTAATTTCTTTAAATTTACAACCATATTTTAATTAACTTTTAGTTTCATTTAAATAGGATTGCAAAATTCTTATGGCTTACCAGATAAGCATTTTTATGAGTCAAATAAATCATAAGATTTAAAAAAAAAATAAAACAATTAATATCAAGCTTTTAGATCAGCCAAACCCGCCCGGGTTCCATTGAAAAAAACAGGGGAAAATTGGGTCTTATTTGAAAAAAAAGCGGTAAAAATTGAGCTTTTTCATTTAGTGCTCATAAACTTTAAAGTTTCATTGTGTAGATATTTTTATTTATTAAATAGTGTTGTATAAGTTTAAAAATAGAAATAAATAAAAAATGTTAATATAAAATAAGACTATAACAAAATTAAAATAAGTTTCAATAACAATTAATACATATTTGTATCTTCTTTATCATTAAATACACATAGTTTTACACTTTTTTAAATCAGGCATTATTAACTGTAAATGCAACAGTAATATAAAAGAAACAAGTTTATGAATCTTTTCGTTTTCAAATACATCTATTTACTTTATTTATTAAGCATGTATGTGTATCTATTACCTATTATAAATTTATAATCAGTGAATATTTATAATCAGTGAAAACTAAAATTTCATCTGACTTTTAACTTTATAAAATAAAACTGGAATAAATACTTAATAGTTTTCCATGTTTTTATAATAATATTAATAGAAACTGAAATTAAAATTTCGTATCAGTTACTTGTTTCATTTTTTCAAATACTTAACCTTAGAAAAGACTTTTAGATATATAATTTTGACTTAATATTTTTAACTTCAAAAAACAAAATAATCTACAAAATTTATGGAAAAAATCACGAATAAAAGTTTTAGCTTATTTTGTTTAAAACCAGAAAATAAAACTTTAAATTTGTTAACGTATCGCTTAGCAGAATTGTATTTGTCTTACTTTTAAAAATAAAATTATCATTGTTGTATTTAGGCTTATAGTCAGCTCTCAATAAGTACATATTTAATAGTAGTTATTCTTATGTTCTATGACTCTACTTTTGAGAATAATATTTCAAAAAATATATATATGTATATTTTAACTTTTTAGAACATATTTATAGTTCGGAACTTGTTATCTCGAAAACTCGCCATCTCGAAATTTTTTCAGCTTCCCTTCAACGTTGAGATATCGAGAGTATGCTGTAGGGGAGAGTGGGGTCAATTGTAACATTTTNTAGGGTTACCTAAACGTAAACTTTTTAGAACATATTTATAGTTCGGAACTTGTTATCTCGAAAACTCGCCATCTCGAAATTTTTTCAGCTTCGCTTCAACGTTGAGATATCGAGAGTATGCTGTAGTGCTTTAAATTTTATGGCAAAAAATGCTATAGGCAAACATTATTCTGAACATTTTCAGTCAAAAGATTGTATGCAAATCGGAAAGAACAATAAAGCAAAGAAAAAAAAATTAACTTGAATTTATGAAATATTCAGGTATTTCGGAAATAGCGCAAGAATACAAAGATATCCTAAAATTCAGTAATATTCTATGAATTTTAAACAAAATTATTTAAGTAATCGAAAATTTAACAAATTCCAAAATTCAAATTTTAACAAATTTCAAATTTTAACAAATTCCAAAATTTAAACAAAATTATTTAACGAGTAAACATCTTTTATAACTTCAGATTTCTATTTTAACTGTATCTCTTGAATAGCGTATCTGAAAATGCCAATTCTAAAAAACTATCAAAACTGGGTATTAAAATTTCTCACTTATTTTTTACCCCGCGGCAGAATCGCAGCGAGACGGCAACATTGTCGCAGAACGTTACAGAGTTCTTGCAGATAGATTTTTCTTTTGAAAAGTTAGAAAAAAATTTCTTTTCTATAGAGATTTACACGTAATATTTGAATCGTACATTTAGATAACCACTTTTTGACGCGCTCAATTTACGACGATAGAATTGAGTATTAATGATCGCATTTTCAGCAAGTATTGTTATTGATTTTCACGTGGATTTTAAAAATCCCGATATATTTCAAACAATATGGAAAATTCGAATCGTGCTTTTATTACTTTTTAAGGGTATCGAATTTTTGGCAGTCATTGTTATTGATTTCTCTATAGTTTTTAAATCCGATATTTTTTATACGATGTTACTTATTGCTACAACCTAATCTAGAAACGAAACACGCATTTGAGGAACCTGATTCGCGTGATTTCGTCGTCTGTCTCATATTTGGCAATTACTGCTACGAATTTCATAATTTTTAATAATATTTTTCATTGTGATAATTATTTACAAAATGCGAAGAAGGAAATAATTTGTGAGCTCCCCCCCCCACAAAATGCGAGAATATCACTCATAATATTAGAATAAAAAATTATTGCATGTTTTATTAAAAAAATATATATATAGTTATTGTAAACGCAGTGCTTTTATTATTTTAAATTAGTAACATATATGTTTGTTATTATTAAAAGTACCTCGCAGAAAGATATTAGTGCTAGAGAATTTTGTCGCAAATAGTTCGAAAAAATTCAGCCACAGGGATTCTTTAAAACTTATCTTTATTTAGATAAATAGAAATCCAGTGAAAGACACAAAAAAGACATTATTTTTAATTTGCGCAGATAAATAGCCTCTTTCGTTTATTGCATTATTTTAAAGATATGCCCTTGCTTGTAACTCTCTCTCTCCCACTGTGCACAAGTGAGATGAAGCACTCAAATGTAATCTCAATAGGTAAAAAAAAGGTTTTAAACCATTTCTTTATTGTCAAATATAATATTTTATGGAAAAGAATTCCTTTGCCACAATACATTTTTACTTACTTAGTTTTTTAAAAAAAAAAACAGTGAAGAATATTTTTTATAAGATAATGTGGTAGTCTTTTCGGAATAAACAAATTCGATCGGTTTTAAAAAAGTCACTTCATAAATTTTTTTGCTTTTTTTTAAAAAAAAAAAAAAATTCAACATAATGAAAAAAATTCACAACTTTTTTGCTATTGACTGTGACAAATATGAAGGGTAAACTAGGAATAAGACATAAATTCTTAATAATTAAAAATAATTAAAAATAAAATATAATAAATAAAGTGTGTTTGTAGAACAGTACTTCATCAGGGGACACACTGCCTGCAAACACACAGGAGCCTTTCTGTTGTTAGTGGATTTGACCAAAACTAACAGGCCCCTTAATGAAAAGACAAGAAAAAANGTTTGCGGAACAGTACTTCATCAGGGGACACACTGCCTGCAAACACACAGGAGCCTTTCTGTTGTTAGTGGATTTAACCAAAACTAACAGTGCCCCGAGGCCCCATAATGAAAAGAGAAGAAAAAAACTTTTACTACAAATAAATATCATTATAAATTTGAAAAACTGTCTCTTTTATTTACTGTAAAAATTGTCACTTTTATTTACTGTAACTGTGACTTTTGCTTGGATTTGTTTAAATTGTGCTTTAAGGATGCGCTTCATTCAATTGTGGATTTAAAATTTGTACCTTTTAGGTGTGATTCTTTTTCAAATTTATAATGATATTTATTTGTGTTTTCTTGTCATTAAGGGGCCTCGGGGCACTGTAAGTTTTGGTTGAATTCACTAATAACAGAAAGGCTCCTGTGTGTTTGCAGGCAGTGTGTCCCCTGATGAAGTACTGTTTTGCAAACACACATTTATTTATTATATTTTATTTTTAATTATTTTTGATTATTAAGAATTTATGTCTTATTTCTAGTTTATATAATACAAATTTGGTTTCAGCTGCCTTGTGCGCTTTTCCAATTTGAATTAATCAAGTAAAGTTTCAGTGTGTTTATTTTCCTCTTAGTTATCATTATTGACCTAGTAAATTGTATTGATTTTGTGATTGGAAATATGAAAGGTAAGTAATAAATCAAGTGAATTTAAAAAAGAAAAAATAGAATTAAAAAAATTAAGGTTATTTTCAATTAAAAATGTAATATTTTTGAAAAAAGGTAAACTAAAATCAGTCAATCGAGTAAGATTTACTAATTTAGATATCACCAAATGAAATGAAATTGTTTTTAATATAGGGTTACCTAAACGTAAACAAGGACCATACATAATTCTAGAAAAAAATTTATGATGCTAATTTATATTTTGTTTGTAATAAATAAAAAAAGATACTCGCAGTAAAGAAAATACAGAAACAGTTGTTCATGCATCTATATTCCGATGAACTAAAATTATTTCATGAATAAGAATAAATGCATAATTAAAATACTAATATGTTTTTATAACATTAATAGATTTAATTCAAAACTCGTATTACTTTTTTAATGTAAATATTATATTAAATTTAATGCTTTTATGATATTTCATTATAGTATGAAAAATGTAATTAACTTTCAAAAATAACACCCAACTTAACACGTCACAACATTGTTCGGGTCAATATGGTGTCCCTTTTTCTGAATATCCGACCCTTCAAATTATACGAGATCAGCGTATAACCATAGGGTGATGGGTATGGTCAGAGTATAGCTCAGAGTATAACCATATGGGTGGGTATAATTATACCCATCACCATATACCACAATCAAACCATAGGTATAATTATACCTATTACCACAATTACAAACTTCCACCATATATGGGGTGAAATTTATTTTTTAATGGAATTTTATTTTGAAGTTTATTTTTCATCCAGATGGAACAAAACTCTCCAAATTGGTGATATTTTTTAAAAAAAATGTTTCTTTAATTTATTTAGGGTACTTGTTAAATCATTAAGAAAAAAAGTTAAATTTCTCTCTCTCTCTCTTTATATATACAGTCTCTGGCTAAGTTATTAGACGCTTTGTTTTTACGCCGCTGAAACCAGTTTGCACTTGTTTACATTCGTGTATCAATTAGTTAACATTGTATTGCAATATGTTAAAAATGAATACAAATAGGAAGTATATAAAAAAAATCTCCTCAATAACAACCCATTACATGTATGTTTAAATATAAAAGTATTGCCTGTAAAACTCGTGCAAATAATGTCATTATTGAAACACTACAGTGCGTGTAATCATTCGATCTAATTATTATAACATACAAATATAATACATGATATAGCAAGTATTCTATATTTATATTATACATCGTCTAATGTATCCAATCGTCGAATTTATATGACATATCGTCTAATGTAACCCATTGATACACTAAAGTAACCAAGTGCAAACAGTCTCGTAAAAGCAATAAAGCCGTGTATAGCATCACCTGATAATTAAGATTGCACATAGAATCTTACAGTACGTCTAATAATTTGGATAGGGACTGTACTGTTATCTATCTTATTATATAACACGCTAATACGTATGTATGTATCAATAAAACCGATGATATTTCTTTTCTCGCACTGGCAACAGTTTTCATTTTTAATTGATTGGATTCGGCGCGTAAGAGCACGTAGTGAGCAACCAGATAACAATAACCAGAGTGAGCATTATCAGGTTGTTCAATTCAGATTCATGCACTAAAAACATGACAATATTTAATTTAAACTCAATTAGGAATTAATTAATTAATTGAAGTGAGAATGCTTTAAAAGGCCGCTGTTGAATTGATATTTTTCTA
>NC_092208.1:2907778-2910826 GCF_043381705.1 Parasteatoda tepidariorum | reverse complement strand
CCGTCTCAAAATAAATAAGTAAATAAAATAATAATATAATAAATAAATAAGTAAATAAAATAATAATATAATACATGAATAAATAAATGACTGAAGGAAAGAAAGACAGTAAAGAACACACACATTTGTGTCATTGAAATTGAAGAATGTGTTCCGTGTGTTACCGAGTTAATAAAGCCGGCGGAAACTTTTAGAAAGATTTCGTTCTATTAATGGAAAGGGATTTACTTTGGCTTGCGAGAGAGCTATAACGCACGTTATATCATCGCTTTCTTCAAATAATTGAGGAGAAATATGGGAGACAGTCTCATAATATTTTTGTCAATATTTATTTGCGCTAACAAATAGAGAAGATTCCTTTTAAGCATCCATGAAACTTGACCTGATTTTCCTACCAGACGGAATCAATGCAGTTGTTCAAATAATGTTTTCTAATTATAAAAATGGTGTCATTATTATAGATCACAAATGAAACCACTGGCAATTATCTTAGGATTATTTCCCATTGGTAAAATTGGTTTTGGTTTGGGATTTCATGGCGTCCTCACTTTTCAACTACAATAATCAAGGGTAATAGTAAACAGTGCGCATGCGTTGCTATGGCGACAGCTGCTGTTAGATAAATTTTTTAGAATTCTTTTTTTCACTTTTGATTTTGTTATGCATTAAATGGGTGAGTTTATTTTTGAGATATGGGACCAGAGAGATCCCATCAATACTTCTTGAGTTGTGAATAAAAGAGAATTTCATCATTTGAACGATATTTTTGTTTTTATTGTTTTAATTAACGATCAGAAATTCTAACCTACAGCTCAAACTGGATCGTTTTTAATACTAATTCAGGTGAATATCACACATAAGGAGGGTCCCAAACTGACTGACGCGGTTCCAAAAGTTAGAGTTGAAGTAAGAAAAATAAAACGATGCCAAGGCCTAAACTTACCGAGCCTGAAAAAGCCAAAAAACGTAGATTGGAATACTTTAAGTGTTACGCACAAACGGAGAAACAAAAGGATTCAGTTCGCAAAAGCAAGCATGAAGCCCATCCCTCACAAAAGTACCAAAGTGGTCGAGAGTATTGAACCCTACCGAAGAGCGAATGGCGGCTCTCGGAACCCCTTTCATGCAAATACGAGAACTGGGTGTTGATCACCAGTTAGGGATAAAAGGATCCATTGTCAACGTACCCAATGACTTGCACAAGACAGTAGACTGTCTTCCATGCAATATAAATGATTCATTCATTATTCATGTAAAATTGAAAAAAAAACACGTAACTTTCAAATCATATTTCATGTATGAGCCACGGTATGAACTTGTGAATCCGAAACGGTGCATGATACAGATTACAATCTCCATCAAACACCATTGTAACCATCCGAAAATGTTAATATTGATCTGGATTGGCTGTTCAATGTCTGTTCAGTCATCAAAAGAATTTACACAGAATGTGCTTGAGCTGCATTTAAATATGGCTGCGAAATTGTGTAATTTTCTTCATTTTGTCGTGAATCGTATTTATTATTATCTGTTATGACCAATAAGTTTGAGTTCCATCATATTTTAGGTATCGACCGAAAAGATCATATTTAGTATTTTATAACTTTAAGAAAAAATATTTAAATACAGTCGGACTTCTCTTTAACGAACTTCCATTTTGCGAATTTCTCTATTTTGCGATTTTTTCTCTCCGACAAACCAAGAACATATTGTAAATTTCTTTGTAAAATAACTTCCAAACAGCGAAATGAATGTTCTATTTAACGAACTTTTCGTTGAGATCTACTTTTTCTATTTCCCATTATATTTCAGAATATTTCAAACTTGTTAGCGCATTGTATGGAGGAAATGATCTTGAATAGATATTTTTTGGAGACACTTAACTTTTAAAAAAGCAGTAAAATCCTTTTCCCTTTTTGTGTTCGCATTTCAAACGAAAGGCACAGACAAAACTAACTGAATTTATCAGCAGCAATTAAACTGTACAACGCATGTGGTACTATATGTTTAAAATTACTTTTATAGAAAAGCAGCTATAATTTTATACATAAATGTAGCCTTTTTTAGTTGAAAATGTATGTAGCATGCATGATAGTAGTAGATGCTAGTTTAGAAGATAAAGGTGTATCAATATTTATTTTAATTATGTCTCGTGTTGTGAATTTAAAACTTGTTTTCTGTTGTTTAAGTATTTCAAAAGATAATTTTCCATTTAACGAATTTTCCATATAACGAAATTATTATCAGGAATTAGTGACTTCGTTAAATAGAGGTTCGACTGTACTTGTTGCTTAGGGAGACCCACTTAATAGCCCCCGCGGACACATAATTTCGCAACTCTTCACGGCATCGTATATGAAATTCGAACCTATGTTATTTTAAAAATTAATACAAAAAAGTAAATTGCACTGAATCCTTCAACCTCTAGGAACCTCTAAGCTAGAGTATTAGCTAGAGCAAAGGCATAATAGCGGATGATAAAGCGAAGTGTCTGAAAAAGAATTTGCTGTTTGCGTTTGACCTGCATGAAGGGTTGTCTCAATTTCAAGCGCGGAGACGTTTCTTCTCTTACCCCCGCTGCAGGGCCGGATTTAAGCTTGGTGGGGCCCTAAGCTACTGAAAATGATGGGGGCCCTTATAAGTTCAATTCCATTTCTATACATCTAAAGTAAACTGTCACTATTTTTTATTGTTGAGTATTAACATTATATTATTAAAAAATGTAATAATATTACTTTATTGTTAAATATATTAATTGTGATGAGACTATTATGTAGAACCTTTCTTTTATTGCACATACTTTTTGAGCGAGGGGAAAAAGTTACAAAAGAAACACATTTTAAGCACAGAGTAAAAATTTGGCTTGCTGGGCCACTATATATTTAGTTTTATTATATATTAGTTTTTTTTTTAGATTCATTTTAAATATATTTTATTTGCAATTTTTAATGATTTTTTCGCGAATTTTTTTCTCAATTGTTTTTTCTTTACGTTACAAAATCTATAAGACTTAGAAACATGAAATTTTGAATGTGCGTAGAAAATATG
>NC_092208.1:2898786-2907142 GCF_043381705.1 Parasteatoda tepidariorum | reverse complement strand
AAAAAAAAACTTTTTTACCTTTTAAACTAAAAAATTGTTTATTTATAAATAATTTATTAATACTCAAATTGCTTGAAAGATGATATGTTCCCTACTAATGACAACGAAGTTTTTTGTTTTATTCAGTCATTTATTTATATTTATTATGTCCGACAATGTAAAAAAGAAAAAAAAAATGCATTTTGGGCTTCTGAGGGTCCCAGCTCCGCATATAACTTTAAAAAAAGAGGGGTGAAATTAGGATCTGGGGGCCCTTGTCATCTCGGGGCCTCAAGCTACAGCTTATTTAGCTTATGCGTAAATCCGGCCTTACCCCGCTGCCCCCGAAAATAAATTCTTCGTCCGAGGAGGTGGAGCCAAACTCCTGGTGAACGAACTATATATAAAACGAGCCTTTCTGACTCCAGCGGCTAAAAAATCTCACGAACGTTATCTCAATATGCTCGTATTGAATCTCGTATCATATCGCTCACGTCTTGGGTGCGTATACTCTCGGCGAGTTCAGGCCAGGGGATTATTCCTTTCTGCATTCTGCCGGTCTTGAAGGGGTTCACTCACAGTATTGATTTATAACGTTATATTGAATAATTGATTAAGAAGAAAATTTTGATTATTTTTCCAAAAAATTTTCAAACCTTAATTTTTAAATGCTTTAAATGAGTAGTACCTAGTTAAAGTATGGGAAAGTGGCCTCGTTAAAAAGTTTAAATTTTACTCAAGCAAAATAACCACCTATTCTTATTCAAATGTATTTAAAGCCACCCACATAAATCTGAAATTGTCTCGTTAAAGCATTGTTATTGTTTATAAAATTTAGAGTTGCCACTGTATTTTTCAATACCTACACCATTTAGTTTAAAAATTACATTAAGACTAAAAACGTTAAAAGTTAATGTATTTCGCTAAAAATTTTTTTTTTTACGTATTTTCGAATTGAAGGGAAGTTAGTGGTATAAAAATCACTAGTTTTGTTTCTAACCAAGCAAGCTACAAAGAAAACCAGCGTTTTCTGTGTCACACAAGATGATCGATAGTGGTATGAATCGATATATGTATCGATAGTGGGCGAAATTCATAAGATTTAGAATTTAAATATTTAATCACGAATTTTTAAAAAAGTACTCTGATAAAAACCATTGACGAAAAAAAAAAGAATTATGAAAAAGAAAAAAAAGAAAAAGTGTTTGAAAAAATTATTCAGCAGGGCAACGTCATCATCAGCATCTGTTTAAAATCATTAAGAATTTATGACGAGGGCAGGTGATGCTAATGGAAATGTTTGCTTAATTAGGCGGAAATAGGTGTTTTATTAAACGTACTTCCTTATTATTGGATGATTTAATATTTTACCCGGATGTGCGAGGTTGGAGTTGCAGCTCCTTCAAAACGATACAATAGAAGAGTTTCATCTGCACGATTCAGGTGTTCCAGATAGTGCAAAAATTGAAGATATGCACCCAAGTTTGATTCAACGAACAGAAAAATTTCTTACAGTAGAGTGAATCTCCATAAATATAGACGTCTTTAAAAATCTAAAATCAATTTGAGAAAACAGTTTTAAAAATTCTGCCCGATGCTGTTGAACAGTGTCCATGCAATTTTATTTTATTTTATAACAGTCCTTGAACAGCCGACCCCATTTTTTAGGCTTGCGATTGCTAATGTCGAACTCCGTAGGCTTGAAATTTTGAACCTAATTCAGAAGAAAAGGGAATTCCTGGATCAAGTATTGGGAGAAATTTGCTTTCGTGGAGAATTTTTTGAGGGAACTAAACTGCATTTGCGTTACATGGAGAGGATAACCACGAAAATGTTGGCAAGGGACCTCTAACCCATGATCCGTCTACCACTGAGGATATTTTCTCGTCAGCACTGTGATCGGTGCAAGCCGGATGCGGAATTTGAATCGACCAGCCATGGCTCGGATTCGAACCCGGTTGATCTCATTGGTAGGCGAGCGCCCTATTCCCTGAGTAATCACAGCTCGTGTCCATGTAATTGTCAATGTTTGTAAAATATTCCGAGCTTCTATTACGAAATTAAAAAGTAATCCTGGATACGAAAAAAAAAGTTTTGTTTTTTTTCTTTACCGGTGTATATTTTCATGATACCACTTTGATTTTTTTCTTCTTTACCAGTGTATATTTTCATGATACCGCTTTACTGTTTTCTCTTTACCGATGTATATTTTCAGGATACCACTTTGTTTTTTTTTCTTTACCAGTGTATATTTTCATGATACCGCTTTGCTTTTTTTTCTTTACCGATGTATATTTTCATGATACCACTTTGTTTTTTTTTCTTTACCCGTGAATATTTTCATGATACCGCTTTGCTTCTTTCTCTTTACCGATGTATATTTTCATGATACCACTTTGTTTTTTTTCTTTACCCGTGTATATTTTCATGATACCGCTTTGCTCTTTTCTCTTTACCGATGTATATTTTCATGATACCGCTTTGTTTTTTTTTCTTTACCCGTGTATATTTTCATGATACCGCTTTGCTTCTTTCTCTTTACCGATGTATATTTTCATAATACCACTTTGTTTTTTTTTCTTTACCCGTGTATATTTTCATGATACCGCTTTGCTTTTTTTTCTTTACCGATGTATATTTTCATGATACCACTTTGTTTTTTTTTCTTTACCAGTGTATATTTTCATGATAACGCTTTTCTTTTTTGTCTTTACCGATGTATATTTTCATGATAACTTATTAAACTCTCCTAGCCGTCCTCAACGAACTTTACCCTGGTTGCCATTGCACACTCCCCGATCCTCATTGTATGCGTGTGTTGTCGCATAAATCTCTCAGCTCTTACAATTCTGATTGTCTCATATTGAATTCAGCGAGAAAAATGACGTTAGAAAATATACCTTATGTGCTCTGATAATCCATGGAAAGAAATGTAAATGGTGTAGAGTGAAAAAAAAGAAGCGGACCACCTTGAATACCTTTTGATTTAATGATTGGATCTTCACGTTGTAGGATTTATTGGTTGGAAAGGGTGACCTCAAACATGCTAATTGATAAGTGACATTTTAAGTTACGAAATGAGATACGAACTTTCTCTGAATAAACATGCCTTTTTATTCAATGGATTTGGATTTCCGATCTGCAAAGTATATGAGGTAGTCGCAATCTGGTGAATAGGGTGCTAATATGTATCATATTTCCCAGGAGAGTGGCTCAATGTTTTGATTCCTTTATGTTAATTTTACTTTTTGCCTATTTCGCCCTATCTCGAGAACTTCTTAAGAGAATTGAAAAAAAATTTGTACTCACTTCTGAAATTTGTTTATCTAAAGGTAATTCTATGCAAAAAAGAAAAATCTTGCCATTAAAATTTCGACCACTATTTGACTGGTATAAGTGCGCAAATTTTTAACTGGTTTTCCGTACAGGTTAAAAACACAATTTTCAAATGCTTTCTGACCACTATAAGCAGAACTTATCGCCAATCGAAATTTTGATCTTTTTAATGCCTGAATAAGGCAGAAGACTCAAAACTAAAACGTAAAAAAGAAATGAAAATTAAAAATGTGCATATATTTAAAAAATCAAGTTTGTTCCTTTGTAATGAGAAAATAAATTTACAAAATTTTTCACACTTAACAAAAACGGCAAGGGCGAAATTTCATTTCTTTCAACATTTGAAATATCACTTTTTTTTTCGTTTTGGTGACAAAGGTTAAAATTTTTTCTTTCTTAGTACTCTTATCAAACATGATTTTCAAAAACATTTCAATTTCCGATTACACTTTTGAAAAGGACTTTCCTTGAAAATATATATTCTCATTGGAAATTTTATTAATTTAAATGAATTTGTATTCTCTGGCAAATCGAAAAGAAAAACATTTTAATATTTGGGTAAAAAAATAAGTTTGCTTAACTTATTTTTAATTAAACAGTAATGAGAATAATATTAGATGCCTATGGACAACTCTCCTCAATGATAAACTCATAAGTCAATTTATTTTTTATATCGAAGTTATTTTCTTTTTTTTTCTTTCTAAAAGTTTAAATCATAAAAACCAATTAGGCAGGTTTCCTCCCCTCCTCTGATTTGGTACTCATGGGTCCATTTTTTTTATACGATCACTTCGATTGCATCGCATACCGAGGATGTGGAGTCATTTTAAGTTTTATTCTTTTTTTTATTAATATTAACGATGTCTATTTGATGAGGTAAAAGAACTTATAAATGTTTGGGGAGCACATATGATAAAATAAAACCAATTAAAATTAAAGCGTTATAAATAATTAATTAAACAAGAAATAAAATAAACTGGAAATGCGAGAGCAAGTTTTTTGTTTCAAGTAATATTTAATTTAAATTATCTCAAAATTGTACGGAATTGTCAGAAACTTCCCTCCTTCGCAGAATAGCTGACAAAGACATGAGGAAGAGGGTTGTAACAAAATTTTTCTCAAGTAATATTTGCCAATATGTTTTCCAAGTTGGAGTTTCATTTTATTTTTCCCAACATGCATTTTTTTCATGATTTTTATAATACTAGGAAGTTCCGCCCCTTGCTCACTGCGCTCACACCAATCTTCGTAACAGCCTCTCATTAATCTAAGTCCCCCCCCTTTATATATCGATTTATTTGAAAAAAAAAAGAAAATATATAACTATTGAAATTTTATGTAAGAAAATTATGTTAATATGTCAATAGTAAGAAAATTAATGATTACTTGCATGTGAAGAAAAAAATCAAGTGAACTTGAAAAAATAAACATATAAACGCAGGGAATATATAATTTGTGATAAAACAAGAAGTAATTTCACTAGCTAACTATCTAAAAGACTTCTGTTTTTCTGTAATCACCGTAATTGTTATCGTTATAAAAATTTGTTCCTTTTTTTGACCAGATTTTAAACTGTATTAATGCAAATTATAAATTGTGGGGGAACATTATAGAAGTATAATTTTCTTTCTATCGGCTGAGAATTTTTGCCGCCGAAATTGTCTGTTAAGTTTTTAAACTGTGTTAATGCAAATTATTAATTGTAGGGGAACATTATATAAGTATAATTTTCTTTCTATCGGCTGAGAGTTTTTGCCGCCGAAATTGCCTGTTAAGTTTTTAAACCGTGTTAATGCAAATTATTAATTGTGGGGGAACATTATATAAGTATAATTTTCTTTCTATCGGCTGAGAACTTTTGCCGCCGAAATTGCCTGTTAAGTTTTTAAACTGTGTTAATGCAAATTATTAATTGTGGGGGAACATTATATAAGTATAATTTTCTTTCTATCGGCTGAGAATTTTTGTCACCCAAATGGCCTGTTAACGAAACGACCTTGTCAATGATATGATCTACAGACAAAGTGGTTTCATTATATCACTGATTCATTATATACTGTCTTTTTTCCCTTGCAATTTTGTCCCTTCATTCACTTGCTTTATCAAGAATCATTCACAATAGTTATTGCAATTGCTTTTGCGATACTAATCTACAATAATGCACATTATAAATTTATCTTAGAAATAAATCTGCAAATTGAGCTAAAAACGTAACTAGAGAGATTTTGTATTAGAGTGCGTTCTTACAGTAGTACTGAAGTGCCTTTTATTTGTTAGTTACCAAGGATGGGCCCGAAAATGGATGTGCGCAAGGTAATGTTATACTGGATAATTTAAAGAAGTTGACAATTAATAATTTTAGAAAATAATTAATTTTGAAAAAAAAAATAGAAAAGAGAAAGAAACATGAATTGTCTGATTTACACATTTAGCCGCGGATTTTCCCGAAATGGATTTGCACATGGTAAAAATTATATAAATTAAGAAAGAAATTTTTTAGTAAATTTATTTACAATAATATACAGTGAACTCAATGATTTTATACAGAATTTAATTACTTTAGTTGGGTATCCATTGTTTTTTTTAAATCAAATTTTGAAAGCGTTTGTCTATTTTTCTTTTGGATAAATAAATATTACTACATATTCTTTTAATTCATTTCATTAAAAATGGTCTTTAAATAGAAGTTCCTGGGAACATTAGAACTCGAAGTAATTAGTTTATTTATATTAAAATTAAAATAATTTCTTTTATTGCATAAATCAACAAAGCAGATATTTTCTTTTTTTATAATATCCAAATCCAAAAGTTTGAAATTAATATTATCATCATGATTACGAAGCAAGATTCGGGGTAAATATTATTTAATAAAATAGTACAATCTTGAAAATTAAAGATGATTAAATCATCAATAAATCTAAAAACAAATTTAATATTAAGAGTAAAATTTTTTTCTTCATAATAATGCAATATGCAATTGCATTATTACGAAAAAAATTATGTTACACTGGTGGTTATGTTACACTGGTGGTTATGTTACACTGGTGGCTATGTTACACTGGTGGTGGTTATGTTACACTGGTGGTGGTTATGTGACACTGATGGTGGTTATGTTACACTAGTGGTTTTGTTACACTGGTGGTTATGTTACACTGGTGGTTATGTTACACTAGTGGTGGTTTTGTTACACTGGTGGCTATGTTACACTGGTGGTGGCTATGTTACACTGGTGGTGGTTATGTTACACTGGTGGTGGTTATGTTACACTGGTGGCTATGTTACACTGGTGGTGGTTATGTTACACTGGTGGTGGTTATGTTGCACTGGTGGTTATGTTACACTGGTGGTTATGTTACACTGGTGGTAATTACACCGGTGAGAAGAAAAAATATTTTAGAAAAAAAAATTAGTTTAGTTATATTAAAATCGTTAAGTTAATCGTTATATTAAAAATCGATATAAATCGATATATTAAAAATCGATATAAATCGATATATTAAAATCGTTAAGTTAATCGTTAGTTAAATTAAACATCGTAATTTTAGTGTGATTCTTCTTACTTAATGCCTAAGTTATCCTGGTTGTTTCGACTCCTATAACATTTTATTTGTGATTATGGTGATGAAGTTTATCTAGTCAAAAAGGTGTAGGGATAAGAAAAGCCTAGAACATCCCTTTTCCCACAGGGTCAAAAGGCGATTTTTTTTTGTTTAAAAAATAAATGGCGTTTCGTTTAAAAATATATTATTCTTAACATTTTTGTTTTCCATAAAGTTTACCTTATCGCCTTTCTTACATTCCAGTACGTACTAGAGTACTTCTTCTTTTTTTTTCTCAAACTGTTGAATTCTCCTTATGAATCACTCAACTCTTTGAAGAAGAAGTTCTTCTCTAAAAGTGAAATCTTACTTAACTTTTCTTTTTTCCCCCTTCAAAGATCTGTCTCAGCATTTTTTTACTAAGAAAAAGAACTTTGGCGAAAAATCGATCATTTTTCTCCAGCGTAAATTTTTTTTTATTTCACGGTAATTGCTGAAGCTAGAAGGGAGAAAGAAAAAAAAATGATAAGTTCTTCGGCTAGTGATTCCGTCAATTGACTAAATAGAACAACTATTGATTAATCCCAGTCGATATGAAACTTACAATTGCTGCTTTTGTTCTTTCTTCCTACCAATACCATTAAAACGTTCTCTTTTTCTTCCGGGGTGGAAGATTTTTATCGGGGAATTTTCAGTTTGCTCAATTACTTAACTTTTTAGTGTCGCTCGTTTGAATAGGAGTAATGGAGCGTTCGAAACGTGATTTTTTCTTTCTCTCTCTTTTTGTAAAAACAACGCCACACCGCTAAAAAACAAGCTTCCATCAAGATCGATTTTATTTTTTTAAAAATAGAATTACCTAAAATTCTTGTCGATTTTAAGGTTAAAAATTGTCTTAGGGATGGGACAAGAGCAATAATAGGAAATGACGGTCATAGAATTTATCTCACTTCACCGAAACCAGTGATAATTCCTCGTACGCCTACAATCACTACCTGGTATGAAGTAGCTGCCGTCATGTTTGAATTCAAACTTCAGTAAGGTATGAGAACGCAAGAATTAGTAGAGTTATTTTCAAGAAACAATATAAAGTAATTGAGTTCGTAATTAAGGTTGCATACCATGGCCCAGAAAACAGGTAGCCTTACAGCAGGGGTCGCCAAACTTTTTTGATTATCGATCCCTATATAATTTTTCGAATTCTCCATCGACCCCCGCAAAAGTAATTTTCTGTTAATTAAAATAAAACTCTATTAGATACTATGTTTGTACATTTATTTTATGATTTTAAACATTTATTAAAGTAATAGTACATTATGTAACAATAGTTTTATGAAAAATATATTAATATTGAAATTTAAATACCTTATTATTAAATAATAAGTAATTATGCATAAGTAGATATAATAAGTAAAGTAACTAAAGATTTACTGCTTCTTGATCAATGAGATGGGTGTGCCTGGTGTTTTTTTGCAAGGTTCGCTATATTGGGTTCAAAATTG
>NC_092208.1:2880268-2894945 GCF_043381705.1 Parasteatoda tepidariorum | reverse complement strand
CTTACATATTCGGTTACTAATTTTTATTTGTTTAAACAAAATTACTTTGTTACAATATAATATTCTAATACCAAAAAAAGTACTTGCGTGGCGTGAAAATATCTTTTGTGATGTAACTCTTTCAAAAGTACATAAAAATGGTTGCCATCAGGGGTGTACATGTAGATTTATTAAATACACCTTGTGCGCCACCTAGGAACCAAATCTAGAACCCGACACTCGAAAGTTTTGCTCTGTTACAATCGTACCCTGTTACAATTGACCCCACTCTCCCCTACCGATTTTTAAGACCATCTATTGAGTGCAATGTGGCCATAAGCATTTTTTCTCGTTCGCTTCTTCTATCTCAGTTTCTCATGTTTAAATAAGGGCCATCCCTAAATTTTTTTGCACTCCAGATGAAGAGTCATAAAAATAAAAGTTAGCACATTTTTTGTTACTACATATTGATTTTTTAATTATTTTTGTATTTTTTTTACTAGTCATTTATTTAAATAATGTGTTATAAAAGGAAGCAGTTCGGAAAAATGAGTTAAAATTGCTTGCTGTACGGATATAGCGAACTCCCGGTTATAGTAAACCTAACTTTCTGTCCCTTGTAGGTTCACTAAAGCGGGGTTTCACTGTGTTTTTTAAAATAATTATTTTAAACAGTTTTTGAATAAAAATTCATTATCATATCTTTTAACTGGAGAATATTTCCGTACATCGTTTAGAGGATGCGGAGAAATATCCTCTTCCATAAAATAATTAAATGAGACTCCATTTAAATGTGACTACAAAGATGTTTGTGATGAGAAATCTGCTCGCCTTCTACAATCTCTGAAGAATAGAAGGATCAAAAGAACGAAAAGCACTTTGTAGTTCAAAGGCTCGCTTTGATCGCTTTTCTTTCTCTTGTCGACTACAATTTCGCTTTGTAAGTAGCTTTGTAAGAGGGAAAGATTTGTTATTATGTGAACGAAAGGTAACAAGGAATTGACCAAAAGCACTGCAATAGATTACAATAGAATATTTAGTCTCTAATAAATGGACCCACATATTTTTAAGTCCCTGGCCATATTGTTAGGACGATTCTATGTAAAAAATCTTAAGTATCAGTATATACTATACAGCTTTATTGTTTTTACTCGGCTAGCACTTGTTTACGTTCGTATATCAATGGGTTAACATTGTAATGCAATACGTTAAAAATAAATACAAATGGGAAGTATATAAAGAATCTCCCGAAAAAAACCCATTACATGTGTGTTTAAATATAAAAGTGTTGCCTATAATCTGGTGCAAAACATGTCATTATTAAAACACTGCAGTGCATCCAATAATTTGGTCTGATTATTATAATATAACTAATATAATACTTGATATAATTAATATTCTATATTTATGTAATCTATCATCTAATTTATCTAATCGTCGAAATTCATATTACATATCGTCTAATTTCCCTATTTAAACACGAACGTAAACAAGTGCTAATAGTCACATAAAAACAATAATGCTGTATAGTGTCCCCTGATAATTAATATTTTACACTAGTACTGCCCATAAACCCGTACAAAGTAGGTCATAATTAAAACACTACAGTGCGTCTAAAAATTTGGTATGATTATTATATTATTCTCATATAATACCTGATACAATAAATATTCTATATTTTTATATAACACATCGTCTAATTTATATGATATATATCGTCTAATGTTACCCATTGACACACGAACGTAAACAAGTGCAAACCAGTTTCAGCCACGTAAAAACAATAAAGCTGTATAGTATCTCTCCTTATAATTAGGATTTTACATAGAATCTTATAGTGCGCCTAATAATTTACAAGTCAATATTTACTCTCTAATAAATGGACCCACATATTTTTAAGATATGTGGATCCATACTAATAACCTATTGCTGTGAATCACTCATTTCAACTGGGGATAAAGTCATTAACTCCCTATGGAAATAATCCAAAACCAGGCCCTTCGCATAATCACCGGAGCTGTCAAGACTACTCCCATTGACGCTATGCTGTTGCTAACAGGGTGCCGGCCTTTAAGGTCAATAATCCAGGAGAATGCCCTTCTCTTAAGGGAGAAGATCATTAGAGTGCCTGGGTGTCTCTCACTCTGGAACGAAGTCAACTTTGACTTGGCACGAAGTTTCTACAAGGGGTTCTCGAGCTGAAGAATTCCCATAACTTGAACCACGAACCAAAATTTATTATACCACCGCAGAACCCAAATACAATAAGGCTCTTTAAAGTTAATCTTGACTTGTGTCAAAAAGAATATTGATACTACCATCTTGAGATCCCTGGCTAATGAAGCAATAAACAATTACTATCCTGAAGACCTCTGGCTTCATATATTTACAGACGGCTATCTACTCTCCAACTGTAAAAATACAGGGGCAGGAATCTCCTCAAATTATTTTCATTTTACACTTCTGTGGGACAAGGAACTGCATTTGATGGTGAAATAACCACCATTCGAGCTGCTCTGTCTCAAATTCACTATCACCTTGACCATTTTACAAAGGCAGTTATTTTTTGTGACTCTATGGCCGCACTTCAAGTCATCAATTCCTCTAACGATCCCAAAACCCTTGAAGTCATGGACTGCCGACGACTCCTTAGAAGCCTTGAGTCACCCAGGAAGAACATTGTCCTTCAGTGGATACCCTCCCACTGCGGAGTTGTGAGAAACGAGAGTGCAAATCTTTTGGACAAGAAGGGTGCCTCAATTATTGAAACTCCTTCCCGTGCAATGCCATTTTGTTCCATCACGAAAATGGTGACAAATTGCATAAAATACCATTCCCTTTGGTTCAAAAAGCTTTCGATAAACCTTGGAGGGATTTAGTCCCAAAATCCTATATTGAAATCCTTATAACGAAATTTTTATCGGGTTTTAGCGACTTTGATAAATAGAGGTCCGACTGCATTTTATTTATCATTATTTCATGCCTCCTGAGGGGAGAGTAGTCATCGACAATGTCTACCTTTATCTATGAAAAGGTAGGTACCCTAACATAGAATCGATTTAACATGTCTTATATACTAGTGAATTGGAATTGCATTTTTGTAGTGGTAGATACACTACAGTACTTCCCCACCAGATTTGTGATAGAATTCCATGAATGGGATACCACTAGTTGATTCATTGCTGTTTTGTGCGAATTCGGGAGAGCTGTATTAAGATCACCGTACTTTTAAATGCTGATCGTTTGAGCTGTATTAAGTTCACGGTAGTGGTCGCTCCTGTGTTGCCATTAGCAGTCGAGTGTATACGAGCCGACGTTGTATGTGATCGAGACTGAGTAGCTACAGGACGAGGTGGATATTGTAAAAGTCACAAGTAGCAAGTCAACTGTTTAATGTGGACCACCCATCGAAGTAGGCGTGTTCAAATCGAAGTGGGAATTTCTGTCTATATAGGCATGTTCACATCACACCCGGGTCGCCAATGTGGGGAGAGTAGTTATCGACCCTGTCAACCTTCATCCATGAAAAGGTACCACAACATAGAATCGAGTTAACAAGTCTAATATACTTTTTTTTCCTAGCTCACCTAGATAATGAGCTAGGTCATACAGGCACCCGAAGGGCAGATTTGTTAGCCACTCTTTAACCTTTTCACGTGGGCGCAAAAATAAGAAATGGAGATCCTCTGGTGGGCGCTTTTTGAGACTGNGGTGGATATTGTAAAAGTCACAAGTAGCAAGTCAACTGTTTAATGTGGACCACCCATCGAAGTAGGCGTGTTCAAATCGAAGTGGGAATTTCTGTCTATATAGGCATGTTCACATCACACCCGGGTCGCCAATGTGGGGAGAGTAGTTATCGACCCTGTCAACCTTCATCCATGAAAAGGTACCCCAACATAACAAGTTTAATATACTTTTTTTTCCTAGCTCACCTGGATAATGAGCTAGGTCATACAGGCACCCGAAGGGCAGATTTGTCAGCCACTCTTTAAGGGGCACCATATTAGGTGAGTCAACGTTGCTCCCACAGTAAGTACAGGGAAGGAAAGAACATCCATGCCTTGCCCAGGATTCGAACCCAGAAACTTTCTGATGCAAGGGAAGTTCCCTAACCCCTACACAGGCCGGTCGGTGGTCTTATATACTAGTGAATTGGAATTGTATTTTTGTAGTGGTAGATACACTAAACCTTCTTTCATAATGCGCGTTAATACGAGATTTGTACTAATTTAAGGAGAGCACAGAAATGTAGAAAATCCTGATTTTTTTAAGAATAAAAAGTTAATGCAATTATTTATCTTTCAAACGAAGGAGAAAAAAAATTTAATCTAAATTAGAATGTGAATTCCTTCCCCCTGTAAAACGGCAAGAGATATTGAATATGTAATAGCTTTTTTCTCAATAATCATTTTTCATGTTTTTTTTCTTCAAATTTAGAACGATCTATCTCAAAACTTATCAGCATGAAGTTTGAAATCAATATATTTTACTTTATTTTTTTCTTCAGGAAACAAGTTTTAGAATTTATATTACTTTGTTCTTGCTCATTAATTTATGAAAAGGTAAAAATTGAAATTATTCCTTTAGAATTATTTACAGGTTTCTTTTAAATTCTAATAGCAAAAACTTTTTTATAGCAAATAGAAAGAATGTCTTTTTTTCCCTTCAAAATAAAACAAAAAGCTTTTATTTTTAATTATAAATAAATTCAGTTATATCAACACTTAGAAAAATCATTATTTGTTTTGAATTAGATTTGAAATAGCAGATAAAATATAATCTTTTGTATAATTTCACAGAAAGGCAAAAGAAATTATAAAAATAATTCGAAAATCAGTTTTGCTTAATATAAAAAAATAGCCAGCGTATTCTGCTGACGTATTTGCCATAATTGTGACTTTTTTTGTGTTTCAAAGAAGTTGCGAGACTTGATTTCTGGCTCAATAGTTTAGAAAATGAATTTTAATCTTTTGTATAATTTCACAGAAAGGCAAAAGAAATTATAAAAATAATTCGAAAATGAGTTTTGCTTAATATAAAAAAATATCCAGCGTATTCTACTGATGTATTTGCCATAATTGTGACTTTTTTTGTGTTTCAAAGAACTTGTGAGACTTGATTTCTGGCTCAATAGTTTAGAAAACTAATTTAACTATTAACTTCAGAATCTAAAAATTCGAATTATTTTTAAGTTTTATTTCTTTACAAAGAATAAGAAGTCATTAGAATTAGTGTAACTAATTTATCACTGACATTTTTTGAAAATCTTAGCAATAAACTAAAAGTGAACAAAGCATTTACATGGAACTTTCGAAAGTTAATTATTCTCTGTTTAGTTGTTATTTTTGTAGAACATTAAGACATGTTCTTGTTTTCCAGTAGCGCCATCTATGGCCAAGTATTCGACTTCTGCCACACCCCGTTGAAACAACCGTTTATAGGGCATCCAATCAAAAATCCAAAGATCGTAATTTTGAGTTGAACCAGAGAATGACCTATCTCCAATTCAGTACCCCCAGAGGTATATCTTGTTATGGGAAAATGGAGGAATTTGTGTCCAGGAATATTTAACGTGCACCAGTCACCATTTGCGTCTTCGACAGGTTGGCTTCGAACTAATGTGCTCAAAATTTAAACAGAAGTTCGGATCTAACTTTTCACATTTCATAACCTGTGCTGATTTGAGAATAAAACGCTTAAATTAGAATAAGTTTTTTCTTCATCGTACAGCTTATTTTAATATGTTTAACATAAAATTAATTTTCTTTACGATTTTTTATTTTATAACCATCGATGAACAGTCGACCCAATTTTTGGGTTTGCGACTACTAATGTTCAACTCCGTAGCCTCGTAATTTCGAATCCAATCCAGAACACAATGAAACTCCAGGATCATGCAGTTTTTTTAAAAATTTTTTACGATTGATGAAGATTGAAAATTACACCATTTCATAGCCTAAGTTTAAAAACAGTTTATTTGACATTTTAACAAAAAAAAAATTCAGTAAATCGAAAGTGAATCGAACTTTTTTTTTTTAATACACCTCTCAAGTAGTCAACCGCAGAACTTCTTAGTGGACAGTATTTTTATGGAACATTACAATAGATTCCAACGGGGGCTTCGAAAATTCAAACAGACGAGATAAGCTAAAACAAATATGTTAAGAGCTCCCACCACCACCCTTCTCCAACTTAAAATCTTTTCCCCGATAAAATAAACCTGTGAAGACGCGTTCTTACAACTCATTCCAGAAAGAAGAAATCCCCACCCCCCTTTATAATGTTCCTTCCCTTGTTCACAAATAGAATTAGCATAGGTAATATTTTTCTTTCTCGTTTATTCTCTGCTATACTCTCCTATCGATTTCTTCTGTGGTTTTTTTTTCTCCTCCTGGAAGCGCTGCTATTATCGGAAAAGCGATTGCTATTATCAACTTTGCCTCTCTATTTCACCCCCCCTCCTTCTAATTGCCTATGAAGAATGGAGGGAAAACCTCCCTCCTTCTGTCTTTGAAAGAGAGGGGGGGGGGTTAGTGAACCCCCTCGAAGTTTCCAGAACTGATTATACACACACACATCTCTTATTAAGTTTGTCCGCTTGAATTGTAATTGAAGACAAAGAACGAAGTGATGTCCTCCTCCAAAATGCCCCAAATATGCTCCGAAGACTGGAAAAGAATACACAGAACAATTTCTTTAGATCTCAGGTATTCGTCATCTCTGTTTTTTTTTAATTGAAGGGATGTTTTCTCGAAATTTTTCCTGGGCGAAGGAAAAAAGATTTTTTTTTCCAAACTTGTTTTGATTTTTTGTTGTTACTTTTTCTGTGCAAGAGAAGTACATCTTAAGCACGTGTGAAACAGTTTCATGGTTTTACCCTCTAAGTGCAGGTACTGTGATTCATGAAAGAAATGACGTTACTTGATAAATACAAAAATGATGTAACTAGTATGTAATAACATGTGTAGTATAAGAAAAAACAATAAGTAGTATAAGAAAAAAAAAATAAAGTCTATTCCTGCTTAGGTCAAGAATGAAAAATTTTATTTCAGTTACTTTTTATTAAATAATTAAAATTTCTTCTCCCATATAAAACTGAAATTAATTAAAAAAAAATTTAATGAATAAATTTAATATTTGAAGAAAACTGTATTAATATCAATAAAGGAAACGAAGGCAATAAAAATATGACCACCGAAGCCGACGTCTTCAGGGGTTACCAGCCTCGGTAGCCATAAAACAAAACCATTTCTAATTGAGGGAGAAGCAAATGCCTAAATTAACTCCCTCAGTACCCCGATGGTTTTGTATAGAAGCCCAGGAAAAATAAGAAATACAAATAACAAATTAAGAAAAGAAACTCAAACAAAATCATAGAAAAATAAAAGCTCACTAATATATGACTTAGTAACTTTTTGTCCGAAGTAATCCCTAAGTCAAGACTAACTTCAGTGCTCCTTGTTTGGGCGCGTGACGAGCCAGGCGCCATGAAATATTTATATATTGTACTTTGCATTGATTTAAAATTAACCTAAAAGGAAATACTTAATTAGACATATAAAACCTAGACATCTAACAAAACCCCTTTGACGTTTTAAAATATTTAGAAAACACCTAAAGCTAGAAAACACCTTAAGCTTTTAATGTGTGCAATAAACTATTTTTTTTGTTCAAATAGTCATTGTTTTAAGTTAGAAATGATCACTGATGTTATCTTTAAAATATGTGAACACCTGAATCGCTTCTAGTAAAATTTAAAATAACTAGGAGGCTTCGCCCGCTGCTCGCTAGCGCTCGCCAACCCCGAAACTGCTTTCGCAGTTCATTTCGGATTGCTTCGCAATCCGATGCTCGCTTTGCTCGCTCATTGGATACGTTCTTAACGTCTAGCTTTTGTATACTTTTTTGAACACTGAAGTTCCGAAAACTTTTCACTGTAGAAAATTCTAAACCTGTGCATTTCAATATTAATTTGAAATTGCAAACAGTTCGCATATTTTTCTTAATCACACTATTCTAAATTTCAGTTGTTGAGAAAAGTAACTTTTGTAAGTTTTGTTTTAAAGTCTTTCCCACCAGAGGGCTGAAACCATGTGTTGTAAAACAATATAAAATAGTACTGAACGCCGGATGTAAAGCATCGGCTTCGATGAAGATAATTTTTGAGAATTTTTTTGATAATTCGGTGAGAATTCACCCGATTAGACATATGATGCTCACTACGTGCTCTTGCGCGCCGAAGCCTATCAATTAAAACTTATTAGCGTTTTACATAATATAGATTAGCCATATGATGCTCACTACGTGCTCTTGCGCGCCGAAGCATATCAATTAAAAATGAAAACTGTTGCCAACGCGAGAAAAGAAATATCATCGGTTTTACTGATGCATACGTACGTATTAGCGTTTTATATAATATAGATGACTAACGCTTAACCCATCAGAAAATTCCGTTTCGTTTTTCGCTCATTCCTATTTAATGAATGAATTAATATTTGGAAAAAAAACCGTATTAACATCAAGTGTCTTCCATTAGAAGTTTAAATAAATGTATTTGAACTTGAGTGGAAAAAGCATTTTATGAAGGATTGAGAATTTGAACAGGATATAGGGAGAGTGTTAACTAACAGTAAGAATTGAAAGAAATACAAATGTTCCATTCCAATTGTGGTGTTGTAATTCTTATTGGATGTTGAATGATAGTTAACTGACACTCACCCAATAATAACATCCAACTACCATCTAAATACCACCCAATACCAATAATTACCCTCTAAATTGGTAGTTAAGTTTAATTAACTACCCATTTAATTCATAATAAAATGTGAGCTACTTAGTGCAATTTTAAATTTCAATTAAAATAATACACATGCTTCATTATCATTTGGAGGAAGAGTTAATTTGGAGGAAGAGTTAATTTGGAGGAAGCTTTGATTTCGAGAATTGATTTACGTTATTTTATGGTATCTTACTAAAAATCTGATGATGGTGTCGCAGTTTTCCGTTGTCGTCAATACATTGTTATTGACTGGAAAATCACGTGGTAGGATCCAGTTTTCTCACATTAATTTTCATATTGGTTTGGTTGTCATCAGCATAAAATTTATATAAGTCACGAAGTTAATTTTGTTTGCTTGAGTTTTGATTTTGTTACATTTTTAAATTAAAAGTTTAGGAGGATTGCTTTCATCATTATTATTATATTTAAATTAAAAGTTTAGGAGGATTGCTTTCATTATTATTGTTATTATAATTATTATTATAATTATTATTGCCGTTATTATTATTATTATTATTATTAAATTAAAAATTTAGGAAGATAGTTTTCATTATCATTATTATTTTTAAATTAAAAATTAAGGAAGATTGTTTTCATTATTATTATTATTATTTTTAAATTAAAAATTCAGGAAGATTGTTTTCAGTATTATCATTATTATTATTTTTAAATTAAAAATTAAAGAAGATTGTTTTCATCTATTATTAGAATAATGTAATTCTACTTTACATTTTAAAATAAAGTTATTTAAATTGGTGTCTAATCTTACATTAACCGTTTTGCAATTATTATTTTTTGGTGCAAAGTGATGAATGCAAACACTGTTCTTAAAATATACATCCGTCCGTTTCATAAGCAAAAATATTAAATAACATTTGTGAACTCACCAATTTTGTTATTACAATATACTTTTAATTTTAAATGTCATTTCAAAAATTGTTAAAAGATTCGAAATAAATACTACAGAATTTTATAAAAGAAAAACGCTTTAATTACGATATTTACAATAATTTTGCAAGCCTAATGAAAATTCGAATTACAACATATCTAATCAAAATATACAACCATTGTAGAGTTGAGTTGTAGGCTGCTGATACTTCAACAACCTCCCACCTTGCAATTCAGGTGATTGCAACATTTTATAAGTTTAGTCTATTGGGAATTTTAACATGTCGACCAATTCTAGAGACGAAATCTGTTACTAATTTGGTGGGAAATTCATCATCTTCACTAGAATCGGGGTCATCTACAGCTTCATGATGCAGTGGTCTAGATATTTCTTCTCTTTTCTGAACAACGAATGGTAGCCTTTCAGAACTACTAATTCCCAAGGAATATAATTTCTGAAATAGTCTCAATTTCTCTCCTTCAGCTGTTCTTACTTTGGCGACCATTGAATGTCCATCTGCACCAGGGGGAATTTCAACTACGATTCCTAAAGGTCAGTTCCACTGATTAATTTTTTGGCAAATTTTACCAATTGTGCCAAGTACACTGGATTTCTATTTCTTGTGCCAATGACTGAACTTTTAAAATGTTGCAATCACCTGAATTGCAAGGAGGGAGGTTGTTGAAGTATCAGCAGCCTACAACTCAACTCTACAATAGTTGTATATTTTGATTAGATATTAGATCATTTGATATTAGATTAGATATTAGATGATTAGATATTAGATCATTTGATTAGATTATTAGAATCAGAAGATTGCAGGTTCGAGTCGTGTCACGGACGGCACTTGTTAAAGGATTCGAAATAAATACTATAGAATTTTATAAAAGGAAAACGCTTTAATTACGATATTTAGAATAATTTCGGAAGCCTAATGAAAATTCGAATTTCAACATATCTAATCAAAATATACAACTATTGTAGAGTTGAGTTGTAGGCTGCTGATACTTCAGCAAAAATGATTACTTAGAAAAATGATTTATGTTCACTTATAGATCTTAATTGTTGTTGTTGTTGTTGTTGTTAATTTACGTCGCACTAGAGCTGCACAATGGGCTATTGGCGACGGTCTGGGAAACATCCCGGAAGATGATCCGAAGACATGCCATCACAATTTTGATCCTCTGCGGAGGGGATGGCACCCCCGCTTCGGTAGCCCGACGACCTGCGCGCGAAGTCGAGCACTTTACGGTAGCACAGTTTAACGAGGACCAATACCGCACACCCTCGGTCCCTACGCAGACTGATCCAAGTGGGTCACCCACCCGCACACTGACCGCAGCCAGTGATGCTTGACTTCGGTGATCTAATGAGAACCGTGTCTTAACGATCAGTCCACTGCGGGACTATAGATCTTAATAGTATCACAAACGAAATATTTGGACGTGGGAAGTGGAGGCAATTAGTGTTCTTTTTAGTACATATATTTTTAGTTGAATAATTTCAACTGTTTTATGCCAGGAAACAATATTTATTGCGAAGCAATCATCGGGGTTGGCGAGCGTCAGCGAATGGGGGGCTTAACCCCCTAGTTTAAACATATTTTCCTTTTCAGTAAAAAGTCAAACCCCCGTGGTCGAAGTTCCTTATAGAAGAAGACTAAGTTTTCTCATAAAATGGTTTGAATTGAAAAATGGCTTATAAGTCAGACTTGTAACATATTACAATAGGCTGAGTAAAATGGGAAAAAATAAATGTTCGAACAGTTTAAAAAAAATAATAACATAGAAGCTTAAAAAAGATAGCCTGCCCGTTAAGATACGTAACATGGCAGTTAGAAAAAAGAATTTTCTCAAAAAAGAGTCTGCCTCGTCATTTTCAAAGAAATCGAACGTTGGTCTAGTAAATATTGAATTTATACAGTTTTACAAGAAAATTGAATGCTTTCTATTTATTTTTTTGGTTACCGGATACGAAATTTCTCTTTTACAATCATTACAAAATGTTTAAAATCTTTACAAAGAAACTCCAAAGTATTTTTTTTTCCTTGTAAACTCTACAACCACAGAGTTTTATACACTGTTAGAAATATCTGGAAAAATGAGTTGAATAGCAGTTTATTTAAACAATATTTCACTCTATTAATCCAAAGCAGTCAAATAAAAAAGACGGTATTCAAACTAACTGTTAGAAAAATCAGTTATTGATTGCTTTCAACTAATATAGTAAAACAGCTATAATTTTATCCGATCCAACTAAGCCCACCTTATAAAGCCACTTAGTTCTTTGCAACTGGGAACAGACTACTATCTGTCAACTTCATGACCGGTTGAACAGGGGTTCGAAATCCTTCGTTGACACCACAATATTCTTTCAGTATACGAAAAATTTCCAGTGTCCAACACTTTCCAGATGGTGACCCTGGACTATTAGGATACGAAACTCTCATTCACGCATAAATGACAGCACCACAGAGTTACTTAACACAAAAAATCTAGTATTTCCCTTTTTTCACAATAGAGGACACTACCAGATGAATTAATTAAGCCACATTCTTTGATTCATTTGACAAAACACAACTCAACTCCATTACCTAACAAAAAGCTTAACTAGATTGTTGAGTGAAATTTCGTTTTAATGATTTTGAAACCATTCTAGTTGTATAAAAGTTGTGATCACCTTATTACGATCACTGGTTATCCATTGGTCAAATGCTTTTTCTGTCTGCATTTGACCATTCTGCTATGCAAAATTTCAAAAACTGTCTCCATGGATGTTTGTCGTCAGATTGATTTTCATATCCTGCCTATGTACGTGTTTCAAAACGTCACAAAAATACTTTTCCTTCTTCAGCATTCGTATTTATATTGAAATCACCGTCAAGCCAATAATTATACTTGAATAATAAAAATAATATAAAAGTACTTTAAATGATTACTATGCCAATACATTAAAAATGCCTGCTAGTGAAAATAAAAAGAAAAACAGCAGCGGTTGCCATAGCAACTCTTGAGCACAGTTAAAAAGTGTGTGGACGTCATCAAATCCAAAACAAGACCCATTTTGTCTATGGGTAATACTTTCAAAACTTTACAGTTTTTTTTTGCCATACCATTCATGGACGGTTTCAAGACTATTAAAGAAAGGCAATGCTCCTTATTGAAAACTTTATGTTTAATTTTAAGGATTGCTGAATGCAAAATCTGACAGTGAGTTTGCATGTTTCGGAAACATTTACCATTTATTCATCAAAAACTGGTTAAGTCATGTGCAGAAATCTCAGGTATAGTTAACACTGCAGTATCACATATACTGTTCGTTACACATTCAGTTTGTATGACAATGACTGGGAAAAAAGGAACCCTGGTTTAGAGACATTCAGTTCTTAAAATGATAGAAAAATATGAATCGTGTTTGTTTTCCTTCCAATAAATTTAAAGAAAGAAAGAATAAATATAGAAACCATAAGACTACGCACACACACTCGGATGCTCAAAACAGTGGTTTGACTAAAAGTTAGAAATGTCCCTATTTTTAAAGTACATCTAAGTTTCATAAATCATACATGAAGAGCCGCGATTTCTTAGGGGATAGAGCGTTTGCCTGCCAATGAGGTAAACCGGATTCAATCCCAGCGATGGCTGGTCGATACGAATACGCATCCGGCTTGCACCGACCACAGTGCTGACGTGAAATATCCTCAGTGGTTGACGGATCATGGGTTAGAGTCCCCTTTGCCATCAGGCTAACCGTGGGTGGTTCTGGTGGTCTTCCTCTACATGTAACGCAAATGCGATTTAGTTACATCAAAAAGTCCTCCACGAAGGCAAATTTCTCCTAATATTTAATCCAGAAATTCCTTTGTCTTCTGGTTTGGTATGAAAATTACAAGTTGAACATTAGTAGTCGTAAACCCATAAAAATTGGGTCGGCTGTTTAAATTGGTAAAAAAAGAAAAAAACGATTGTTTAAATTATTAATATAATTTGAATTTAGCTTGCATACTAGTATGTGCATTATAACTGTACGCAATAAATTTCACCACTTTATTTAGTGTTAGATAGTGTATATATTAATTTTCGTGGTGTGATTTCATAAAAACTGAGAAAAAAAAGCTGTTGTGCTATTTTTCATACTAGGACATGCTATCTCCGAAAATTTTTTCCTTTCCTCCCCGAAATTTGGAATTTTGGTAGACCCTTAAGATTAAAAATTGTTTAAAAATATTTTTGTCTCATTTATATTCTCAGTTTCATTTGAATCGAAATCAAAACGTAATTTAGTCGTAAATAGCATTCATTCAGTTGAAAACATTTCGTTCGAATTCAGCATCATTTTAAATATATAATCCGTTCAGGAGAGTTGTATTTATTTAATTGATACAACATACACTAGAAAATAAATTATTCTGGCATCTGATAAGGAACGGATAGTATAATCAACAACGTTAGCTAAGAAGGCAGAGTTATCCTTTACTCGAGTGAAAATCAGAAATGCGTTTGTTGAACTGGATGATTAGAAGCAGAGGAGATTATTTTTTTAGTCCACTTAGAAATCCTTTAATCTTTTGTAACGTGATTTAATTTAATGAAGAGCGATTTTTACACGAGCAAGACTGAAACATAATATGTAACCCATATTGCCCAAAAGCAGTCAGAATGACTGCATTGTGATGGAATTACTAATGTGTAAAGAAATTCGTTTAAAATTAATTAGTTTTTGATATTTTTTTACATTATTTACAGTTATATAACAAGTTATTGGTGAATATTCAAAATAAAAAAAAACATGTTGTACAAAAATTCACAAAATTCTAAGAAATTGTGTACATCGTTTTTCTAATTGAAATTAAAAAGAAGTCGAAATGACTTCCTCGGGCAATCTAGTGTTAATGAAAACAACAGCGACCACGGAACCGGGCAAGGGGCAAAGGGGGCTTGAGCCCCTCTCACATTTCATAAGTGAAGTGATACAGTCCCTTTTAAGACTATATATATATATATATATATATATATATATAAATACTA
>NC_092208.1:2864611-2879527 GCF_043381705.1 Parasteatoda tepidariorum | reverse complement strand
AAAAAAAAAAAAAAAGGTTTGTTTGCTCAGAAAAAGTAAGTTTTCGTGTCGGCATTTCTTAATGACAACATTAGCTTTTTGTAATCTGAATTATATTTGAGGCGAAAAAGTTTTTCTACCTTTCTGTAGTTCCTTTTTCTTCAGGGGTAAACGATACAATTATGCATTCATTTTTTCATTGTTTTCAAATATTTGTCTAATAGCTGCAAAGTTGTGCTAAAAAAGAATTCATTCTAATCACCAAGAGGAGAAATTACACCACCAAGGAATTACTGTTCAAAGAAAACGCGTTGTTCCTTCATGTAGTTTTTTTTTTTAATAAACTGACAGCTGCCCCCCCCTCTCCGCTGTTTTTTTTTCTTCATGTTACTAACATTTTTTCACGCTTGAAATTCTGAACACCCTTTTTATGTGTAAACATTTTTTGTGTTAAGGCAAATTTACGAAAAAGGAAAAGAAGTGCGCACAGAGATTGATACTTTTATAATTCCTTATTTTCAGAGAGCTCGGTTCTTTTTATAAATCGGGATAAGGATTCTATTTAAAAAAGAAACAATTAATGAGCTTCTTTTATAGAGGAAAATATTCTGTTTGGGCAATCATGAATATAGACGGCAAATTTCACGCTACATCAGACAACTTTTCCTGCAATGGAAACAAAAAAATTAAATTATTAACTAAATAGATGAGAGAACTGAAATAATAAAAACTAAATGCTTCCACACAAAACATATATCCTATTTGTCACTAGTTTCACTAGTGTTCAATTTCTTTTTCTTACCGAATAAATTGTGAAAGCGATTCTTGCATAAACGTGACTGGAACAAATTAATTAATTTTTTTTATTAAATTGAATTTTTATTAATAATGTTTTTCTTTAAACTACCGCCGCTCAACGACAACGATGACTGGTTCGCAATAATTGTTGTTTCTTGGCAAAAAGTTTCTACTGTCCAAGAGGTCGTGGTTCAGATCGCAGCAGGCCGAAGACTCCCCGGGTAGTAAATGGTGCCTGATGCACGTTAAATCTGTCGAGTCACAAAGTCCTCCATGGTCCTGTAACAAATCAATACCTCTGGGGTACTGATCCAGGAGATTCTTTAACTTCGGAATAGGTTCAAAATGACAAGACAAAGGAGTCGAACACTGGTAGCCGTAAACTCAAAATTGGGTTGGCTGTTCAATGACGGTTATAAAATAAAATAAAGTTAAAATTGAGCCGTGGTGGCTCAGTGGATAGAGCACTCGCCTCCCAATGAGGCGTAACGGGTTCGAATCCCTGCGAATGCTGGTTCACTCGAATTCCGCTCCCGGCTCGCACCAACCACAGTACTGACGTAAAATATCCTCAGTGGTAGACGGGTCATGGGTTAGAGTCACTTTTCCGTCAGGTTAACAGTAGGAGGTCTTCGTGTGTTTTCCTCGTGTGTGTTCCAAAGGAGCCAGCCAAAACTCCCTGCTGGGGATCAACCCGTGGTTTAATCAAAATCAAATAAAATATACACCAATGACAACAAGCATAGGCCAACAATCTGCATTGCATCATTATATTCTTTAACAAAGGTATTTTTTTTATGATCGTACAAAGCAATAAAATTAAATAATATAAAAGAACATTTAAAAACCAAACTAATAAATGTCTCCAACATGTGTAATGCTTTACAGTGGAATTATACTTATCCATTACCATTGAAATATCCTCAGTGGTAGACGGATCATGGGTTACAGTCTCCTTGCCGTCAGGCTAACAGTGGGAGTGGCTCGTGGTTTTCCTCTCCATCTCACGCAAATGCGAGTTAGTTCCATCAAAAAATCTTCGACGAAGGCAAATTTCTCCCAATACTTAATCCAGGAGTTCCCTTGTCTCTTGAATTGTATTCAAAATTACAAGACTCTGGTGTTTAACATTGGTAGCCGTAAGCTGAAAATTGGGTCGGCTGTGCAGCGACAGTTATAAAGTTAAAATTGTTCACTTAACATAAATGTACCAAAAGGAATTCTGTTTACTTACACGTGTGCCTGCATTTCTCGCGTCCAAATATTATTATATATTAGTATTATAAATATTTGGATATATTGGTGCAGAACAGTAATTTTTCTAATTAATCATATTTTAAAGTGACATTTATATTGTTGTAACGTTATATTGTTTAAACAAATTTGATCAGTTCACAACCGTAACGTAATAATTTTGCTTACCAAACGGGCGGATATATTAAATACTATGATTGCTTGCATCTCAATGTGCATGAAACTGATAGCTATGTTCTAAGTCATTTAACAGAGCTCTTTAACTGTAATTTATAACAGTATATTAATGTTAGTTCCACAAAAATAATAATTGTAAAACGGTTAATAAGATTAGACCACCTTTCTAAATAACTTTATCTTAAAATGTAGCTCAGAATTACATAATAATAATAATAAAACAATTCTCTTTGTTTGAAACTCTTGAAGTAAAACCGTAATAATATCTGTACAGAAAAATAAGGCTCCTATACTACGAACTAATACTCTAATTTAGGGGCCCTACAGAAAAATAATTTTAAATTGGGTATAATATAAAAAAAACACAACTACTTCCACTTAGTAGGATTAACATTTACCATGACGCAATGCTAAATTCTATGCCACTATCCACATAAATCAATTATTAATCAAAAATCGAATATCAATTACTTTTCTTTATAATGCAATAAAATCTGGCGAGCAGCTATTTAAACGATCAAACACTTCGTTTGTTTATTTGTGGCTTGAAGTTAGGCTCGCAGAAAATAACGTTCATGGGTTAAATTTAGTAGGAATAACACAACCTGTGACGTAGGCTATAGTATACCCAATTAGGGATACAAAATATTTATAGAAGAACAATGTCTTTAAGACTCCTCTTATTAATTTCATGCCGATGCCAACCAAAACAATATGAAAATGAATGAGGAAAAACTGGATCCTAACACGTGATTTATTTAGGCCAATAAAAATGCACGGACAACAATGGAAAACTGCAAACACCATCATAAGATTTTTACCTATAGTAAGATGATCTATTTATTTATTACCTAAAGAAAAATTGATTAAAAAAATATCACGCTAAGTAGCTTTTAAGAGTAAAATAAAATGAGAATTTTAAAGGCAATTAAAATTTCTAAAATTCTTAATAATGAAGCATTTAGGAAATAATGTAGCATTAAAAATATATCATTTTAAAAACGGGTGATGAAGCGAATGAATCCAACTTGTTTCAGAAGAATGGATCATTTAAAAAGCTGGTGAGGTTAACACTGATATCAAAATAAGGTTTATTTTCACCCAGCAAAAACCTTTTAATGTAAACCTAAAAAGGTTTGTTATGCTGTTTACGTGTAAATCTTCTCACCCGAAAACGAGGATTTGTGAAAATCTGCTCTATTCTACCCACATTTTCCAAATCCAAAAAATCAGAAAACAACCTTCTCTATAAAAATCTGAAATCGTGGTTGACTTCAGGGCTAAAGAGAATAGAAGGGCTTGTTCACTCCGCTCTTAGAGCTGAAGCTACGATTTCCCTCCTCATGACGTCACTGTGTCCACAGATCTCGGAGATCGCAAGCAAAGATATGATAACTTTGCATCTTTCTCTTTGTAAAAATAAGTTAGACTTTTTCTGGTTATTAGCCTTCAAACTTTACGTAATTAACACATTATTTCCGTTCATAAACATAGTTCAAAAAAAACTTTCTTGGTTATTATATTAAAAAAATACCATTTTAAACTTATAAAAATGTTTTGCTAGTTGGTGAAAATGACACGATAAATACTTTATTTTAAAAAGTTCAGTTTTAACTTTAACTATTAAGAAAAATGAAGGCATATATCGACACTTTTTTTATCTACATATTCTTTTATAACGATAAGTTAAGTTAAATTTAGAATCCCTGATTTTAAAATATGTCGTTAATAGCAATTTGTTCATACTTAATCATTAGGAAACATCAACCTTAAACGCTAATTACTGAAACAAAATAATAATTTAGGTTCATAATGACATTAGAAATTTTACAATTGTTTATAGACATTTAAATTTACGATGATATAATTTATAGATATTTAAATTGAAGAGAATATAATTTTTAAAAAAAATCATAAATATTTAGAATAACTACATTAAAAAATATGTTATGAAATTAGGAGAATTTCAACTATATACTATATATTTTATTTATACTTTTTATTTACATTTTAATTTTCTTTGACTTTATCCATTTTTTAATTCTTTTCACCTGCCTTTCTTTATGAAGTAACGAGGCGGTTTCTATTTAGATAATGAATTTTTATAAAAGTTCTTTACGACAGAATAAACGTATTGCTGTTTTATATTAACTGTGTCATTTCGGAATCCATTCTTTACATAGTTGTTCATTTACTTTAGGGAACACGCGGAAAATTATATTTTTTCCTTTTGTTTTTCTATCAGAATTTTTGCAAGTTGCAATCGCGCAAACTGGCATTTCGATAATAGTTTTAAATTCTTGTAAATTCACTGCAAAAACTGAGGAAAGTCATTATAGAAAATAACAAATGTCTTAGAATATCTCGCAAAAAGAAATGCTCCAATATTAGTTAGAGCTAGTAAGGTTGAACGCTCCGTTCTTGAAGTAAAAGTGCGAGCTTTGCGCCAAAGTGACGTCACTAGAGAAAATCGGAGGATTGGCGCGGCGAGAGCTACTTCAAAGGAGTGAACCAGCCCTTCTTTTATGCTCTTTAGCCCTGGGTTGACTTAGGGTTTTCAAGCTTGAAAAAATCCTTTAAATAAAGCTAGTCTCGAGATGAAAATAATCTTAAATCTAGGTCATTATAAGGTTTCTTTTCGCAAAGTCTTGTATGCTCAGCTAAAATCCACTTTATCATGAAATTTTAATGGACAATGCAATTTGATCCTATCGCTAACGTGACGTCATCTAATACGTCATTATGGACATAAGCGACAATACTTAAAGAAAAAACTCTTTCAAGGATGAAAGGTTTGAAACTGCAATATTTTTGCTTTATTACAAAAAAAGGTTTTTAGTGCAAATATTTTCGTTATAGTAAAAAGAAAATTCCGACACAAATTTGTCGTTAGGTTTCATGCTTTTTGGGAAGCCACTCCAGGATTTTGTAAAAATAGAGGAAAAAAACGCCCCTTTAAACGCAATCTAGAATTTTCAAAATCGCTTTTCTCAAAGATATATTTTTAACACTAGATTGCCTAAGGAAGTCATTTTGACTGCTTTCAATTTCAATTAGAAAAACAATGATGTATATAATGACACAATTTCTTTGAACTTTGTGACTTTTTGTACAACATATAATTTTTTTTATTGTTAATATTTACTAATAACTTGTTATATAACTGTAAATAATATAAAAAAATTTAAAAACTAATTTTAAACAAATTTATTCATGCATTCACAATGCAGTCATTTTGACGGCATTTGGGTAATATAGGTATATACTAATTTTCCGTATTTCTAGTGTTAAGTCTACCGATGTCCTGACACAAACAATTCTTCTCTAATTGGTAAAAATTGATCTCTTTAAACTACATTCTTTGCAAAAGTCATGTACGTGCGTTTCATTTTATTCCAAAGTTTTTTTCTTCATTATACATTAACAATAATCTGAACTTTTTTCGAGGGCGAAGAATTTAAAGTATTTTTCTAAATAATTAAATACACGTGATAAATGTATTCGAAATATTCTTATTCAACTTTTTTTTTTTAAACATTTCTATTCAATAACCATTCATTTGGCGCAAAAGTAAACACAGACGACACTGTTTACCTGAGTCATAAACGAGGATTTTTCTGAAAATAAAGATAGCAGTAAATTTGATATAAAAACATCTTATTTACCAATTCTCTTCTCCCGGAGGATGGGGAATTCCAAAGGGAAAAGTTCTTTTTTTTCTTCTCAAACTTCATTTTCAGGATTTTTCTCTTCGAAAGTGTATTATTTATTTATTTTATTCCATCTTCTATTCCGAAGTACCCTTCACAATGATAAAAAAAAAGAATATGCCTTCATTTCTAATTCTTTCGATTTTGCATACGTCACGCAAAGCGGTAGTGAGCTTTGTCTCAAGTGATACGTTAATACAGAATCATAATGTAAAAAGGAAATAGTATAAAATAAACAGGGTTATGTAAAGTACTTCTAGAAACTCTGAGAAACAAACTTCTAGAAGCTTCTACATTTTGTGAGACGCTTCGTCTCACTTATTGCTCTGAGATGGGAGAAAATGGTTCTATGCGTTGATTTATATGATTGCTATAGAAAATAATTTTTGAAGTTTTGTGGAGTAGCTACCGCAACAAATATTAAATATAAAATCACTAGTATATAAGACATGTTAGTAAATAAAGTTTCCCGGTCAATAAACAATATTAAAGATAAAAAATAATAAGCGAACCGCTATAAGCAAAAACGAAGAAAAAAAATGAGCGAAATGATATAAAAAAAAAAANAAAAAAAAAAAAAAAAAAAAAAAAAAAAAAAAAAAAAAAAAAAAAAAAAAAAAAAAAAAATACGAAAATATATAATGAGCAAGAAAATGAAATAAATATAAAGTAAGGAAAAAAAAGCAGCGTAAATCAACTAGTGGTATCCGTTCATCACAAATAAAATTCTGGAAGGGGAGTAATGTATCGTAACTACCACTATAAGTATTAAGTACCAAATCACTATTATATAAAACATGTTAACGTGATTCCATTAAGAGGTACCTTTTGATAGATGAAAGTTGATATGGTCGATTTAAATAAATATCCTCAGTTTAAACCAGAAGAATTATTTTTTTAATATTAGACATTTTAACTGAATGTAATTTTGCCTTTTTCTTAACTTATAAGTTCGATGTCGTTTGTTTCTCTTAGAAACTCAAGTCAATAATCATCTACAACTTGCATTTTACCCTGGAGAAGAATCAAAATCAGCTATTGGATATTTATTTCACGTGATCGTTGAGATTTTTCAAAATTTATAACAGACCATATGTTGACAGATTGGGCTCTTAAGTGTCGAGTTTGGCTACTTCAAAATATCCGATACTAAAATTGCAACTGGGCCTATTCCCTACTTTTTGGGCTATTGTTCTACAAGCTGCACTAAATCTTAAAAATGCGCTACTTTTTTGTATTGATCTATAAAAAAAGTCAAAAGCGTTATTTTCTTTAAATACATTGAAACCTCTAGGAAAGGCAACCTCTACGCATACCTTGCCACCTATATTTTTTTCAATTCTTACTGTTGTTCACATTTTCAATCGTTAATAAAATACTTTTTATTCATCCACTTCAAATTAAATACATTTTTTAGTGGAGGACACTTGATGTTTATAACTTTTTTTTCTTCCAAATATTAATTCATTCATTAAATTGAATTAATTAATTATAGATTAAATGTATAGAATAGTCTTTAATTATTTAATAAAAAGTAACTAAAATAAAAATTTTCTTTCTTGACCCAAGTAGGTATTGACTTATTATTACTTGCTTCTAACTATATTATATGTTTATAATATATGTTTTTCTTCCAAATATTAATTCATTCATTAAATTGAAATAATTAATTATAGATTAAATGTATAGAATATTTTTTAATTATTTAATAAAAAGTAACTAAAATAAAAATTTTCTTTCTTGACCTAAGTAGGTATTGCTATTATTACTTACTCAATTTAATTCATTCATTAAATTGAATTAATTAATTTTAGATTTGATTTAGATTAAATGTATAGAATAGTTTTTAATTATTTAATAAAAAGTAACTAAAATAAAAATTTTCTTTCTTGACCTAAGTTGGAATTGACTTTAAAATTTTTTTTTTTTTTTTTAATATTACATGCTTCTAACTATATTCTTATCTATATCTATATTTTATTTGTGACTTATTTTAAATGTGGATCTTATTTGAAGCATCATTCATCGAGGCGGCCATCTTGAACTGCGAAGTACATCATTAATTTTATTTATCATTTATAATTACCTCGCTTAAAACACCTTCTTCACGAACAATAATAATTTTGAAACTGTAGGATGTACAGTCGATGCTCTATTTAACGAAGTCGCTAAATCCCGATAATAAGTTCGTTATATGGAAAATTCGTTAAATAGGAAATCGCATTTTTAAGTACTTAAACAACACAAAACAGGTTTTAAATTCATAAACACTAGACATAATTAAAATAGCAATGGATACACTTTTATCTCGTAAACTAGCATTTACTATTTGCTTAATAAATCTTAACCATAAAAGAGATCTGCATAGAAATCAAGAATAGAGCAAAGCATTATTCAGTGTTACACTATCATGCTACATACATTTTAAACATAGATTACCATATGTGTTCTTAAGTTTAATTGCTACTGATAAAATTTGTTAATCTTGTCTGAGTTTTTCAAAAGAGAAACTGATTTTACTACTTTCTCTAAAAGTTAATTGACTCCGAAAATTAATTCAAGGTCATTTCCCTCATAAAATACGTTAACAAGTTTGAAACGTTCCTAAATATTTTAGGAAATAGGGAAAGTGAATCTCAAAGAAAAGTTCGTTCAATAGAAAATTTACTAGTTGGAAGTTATTTGACGAAGAAACAAATCGCAAAATGGAAGTTCGTTAAATAAAAGTCAGACTGTATTACAAAGTGAAGCGAAAAAGGAGGAACAGTAAGTTTATTATTTAGTTTCGAAAAATTAAAATTGTTAATTTGCTCTAACGAGAGCATGTTAGCAGAAAAATTTATTTGGAGACAAACTTTGTTTGAGAAAAAAAGAGTCTTTTAATGAATAAAGTAGTGGAGAAGAGCAGAAGAAAATGCCAAATTCCATTTCTCTTGAGACTCCTTCTGTTTTGATTATAAATCAAAATTTCAAGAAATTATGAAGTTTTCTTTTTCTCTTTCATATGAAATTTAATACATGGTATAAAAACATTTCTTTTTATTAGTTACTTTTTTTGTTTGAAAAAATAAGTGGAAATGGATGAAAAGATATTTCACGTAAGTTAAATAAATGGAAAGAGAGATAGAAGAGAAAAAGAAAATCACAGTCATACCACGAATTTGCAGAATTAAATGGGTGTTTATCACAGTGTCAAGTTTCATGCCTAGTGAAATTTAACTTCATAAAACTTTCCTTTTAAACTTATTAGCTTATTTTTTTAAACTTATCTTCATTAACTTACTTACTACTGACTCAATTTAACTTTATATCTAGCAACTTCTATGGCTTGAAATACCAGATTCTTTTTATAAAAACTGAGAGTTATTTTTATTTATTTTTTATAACCGTCGTTGAACATAATTTTAGGATTTACGACTACTAATGTTGAACTCCGCAGCCTTGTCATTTTGAAGATATTCCAGAAGACAAGGGAACTCCAGGATCAAGTAGTGGGAGAAATTTGCCTTTGTGAAGGACTTTTTGATGGAACTAACCCGCATTTGCGTTACACGGAGAGAAATACCACGAACTGAGAGTTATTGGTTTTTTTTCATTTGAGGCAACATCAAAAAACTAAAAGATGAAAATGAAGCTGATTTCTTTTCAAAATGTTAATTATGAATCCCCTTGGCTAAGAGGGTAGATCATTTGCCTCCTACCCAGGTTCGAATCTCAATAATGGCTGGTTGATACGAATTCTGCTCACGGTTCGTACCAAACACTGTGCGTAAAATATCCTGTGTGACGTAAAATATACTTAGTAGAAGATGGATCACGTGTTAAGATCCTCTTGAAGTGAGGCTAACGATGGGTGGTTTTTCTCTCCGTGTAAAATGAATGCGGGTGGACTTGGTTCATAAGTAGGATTTTATTAATCTTAATCATAATTTTTACTGTATCTTAATAAAATTTTAAGAAAATATAAACATTTTTCTCTTTTGCCTCAGTTCGCTTTTTTATAATGTAAAAGCGTAAAAATAGGCATTTAACTTGAAGTTAAATTTCAGCTGTAGCTGATAACGTAAACTTTCCTTTAAACTAATGAGTCACGACTTTATCTTAATGTATGCTTAATAAGGAACTAATTACTAAGTTGGCAATTTGAAATTGAATTATATATTGTTTGTTATTTTTTTAAAGACTTCTTTTTTATTTAAACTATTTTATAAATAATTGTGAAAGTGAAAATTATATCTTACGAACACACATTTCACTGAAAAGCATGAAAACATGATCATTTGGATGCATATAAATACCTCAAACATTTCGAACGGATTTTTATTAATCGGAGATATCTGTTTGAGTAAAACTTGTGACTTCCACTATATCAGCACAGCAGTGGGAAGGGGAGTGTGTGAGGTTGATGATGAGAGCTCTGGAAAACATTTAACCAACCTTTTCCTTAATTAGTCTTAATAATTAGTCTATAAAGCCGAAACCTGGATGGTCGAAAGCACATCGCTTGAGTTTTAGTGACCAAATAATCTGCCTGTTTCTGATCTTAATTTACATTTCACACCCTCAGTAGTGAGTACCAACAGTAATTACAGAGCTCTGCTCTTTCCATCTCTTCGTGCAGACGATATTTTCATCATCATTCGCTTACAGCTCTAGGCTACGATGTTAAAATGCTGCGGCAAAACTGGGTTGTAAGCGTTCTTCGTTAATGGCGATTTGGCTAACACACCCATCCATGAGTGAAAGCGATGCCAAATGGTAATGACAGTCTAAAGTGTGGAGTGACGTACTTTAGCGGTTACCAGAAATTATGTTTAAATGAACGATATCACTTTCCTCACGGGCACCGCATCATTCAGAACATAAACACATTTACTTATATCGGCTGCTACCCAAAAGAAAGAAAAAAAAAGTATTTATCGTCACTCGTTTTTTAGAGCTTGATCCAAATAAGCACCTCGACATCCGGGATATCTCAAAATTCAGGCGAGAAGCTTGGACTTTTCAATTAAATAAAATAATTATTTTATTTATTTGACTTTTGTATTCATTATAGGGTTCTGTTTGGATTAATATATCGGGGGGGGGGGGGACTTTTTTGTTACAGTAGCAATCATTTGTTGAAACCATTTTCATTTACCAAATTTCTGCAATAATCATTTTGCAGGAATTCGGCATTCTTTAAAGGGTGATTGCCGTCAGGCTAACCGTGGAAGGTTCTCGTGGTCTTCCTCTCCATGTAACGATAATACGGGTCAGTCCCATCAAAACGTCCTCCACGAAGGCAAATCTCTCCCAATACTTGATCCAAGAGTTCCCTTGTCTTCTGGACTGTATTTAAAATTCAACTGGGATTCGAACCCGGGTCGCCTCATTGGATGGCGAGCTCTATCCCCTGAGCCATAAGGAAGAATAATTTTTCTTATAACCTTCGTTGAACAACCGACCCAACTTTGAGTTTACGACTACTAATGTTCAACTTCATAGTCTTATAATTTTGAATCAATCCAGAAGACAAGGTAACTCGTGGATCAGTACCCCCAGAGGTATGATTTGTTACTGGAAGGGGAGGACTTTGTGACACGGCAGATTTAATTTGAATCAGTCACCATTTACTTCACGATGTGTCTTCGAACATTCGATCAAAATTTCGGTCATTCACAGTTGACTAAGAATTTGATTTCCTTTTTGTTAAGACAAAAACTGAAATGAAAATATCTTAACGTAAATGATGCTAAAACAAAGATATATAAGAAAAAAACTACATTTCTAAATATTCTGCGTATAATTTTGTCTGGAAAATTCATTTGGAGAATATCTAAAAAATTTCTAGCTGTAGCACTTGAGCGTGCATTTATTGAAGACTAAAGATCGGAAATGCCACGTGCTGTATTTCTCTGTGTCTGACCTTGTTTCTTTAAATACGTTTCAAAAGTTATTTCGAGGTAGAATAAATAACAATGTTAAAATTCAGTAATTAAATGCATATAAATATAACTTTTAATCATCCGCCCACGCTCCTAATGACGGTAGAATTGCTTTGAAAATAATCAGCTTATATATCTGAGAATATTGTATTTACTCTGAAGAAAATGAGCAGATCATAACAAAACTTAAAACAGAACAATATGGAAGTTAAGAAGAAACTTAAAAACAATTCATAAGTGTTAATCCAAACTAATGTCTCATTTAAAAAATTATAGTGGAATTAGGCTGCGTCAGAACTTTTAAAATATAATAAGCATCAATAGTTATTTTTTATCTAATATTTTTTTTATACAGTATGCTCTCGATGTCTCGAAATTGAAAGGGCGCTAAAATTTTTCAAAAAGCGAGTTTCCGAGATAACAAAGCCAGAACTAAATATGTTCTAAAAAGCTTAAAAAAAAAAGAAAAAAAAAGAGAAACCGGCAAAGTATAAAATGCATTTCCGATTCGTCAAAATGTCATTCAAAAATTACGAATTCATAACGTCATCCGATTTTATATTAATTTATTCGTGGATATAATTACATTTATTCGATTTTTTAATGCATCAGTGTAGGGTAAACCGGCAGTGGCACTGAACCTTAAAAAAACTTCAGTTTATGGTATACCGTCCAAATGTATACGGGCAACGGCACTTGACCTTAAAAAACATCAGTGTAGGATATACCGGGCAAATGTATACCGGACAGTGGCACTAAACCTAGTATATATTTCGGACATATACCAAAAGTCTAGTCATACTACGTCTAGTTAAGTGCCATTGCCCGGTATACATTTGCCCGATACTTCAAACACGGATGTTTATTCTAATCTATCGTCAGTAAGTATCAAAATATCGAATAAATGTAATAAATATTTCGGACATTCACCAAAGGGACTATGTGATTGTCAACATTCACCGGTGAAAGTCAACAACCACCAATTTCGGTCATTCACAGTAACATGTACATCATCTACATAATAACCTCATCAGTATGTTTTTTTCATACCTTGCCTGAATAGCATCCGGCATTGTATACAATGCCTAGAGAAAGTATGTAATACTTCTCACATTTCATACTTGCCTAAAAACGTACGTTATTCTATACAATGCCTAGGCATTCTATACAATGCCGGCGTTTCATACTTTGCCGGTAACGTATATATATTCCAAAATATGACTCTATAAAGTAGAATCATGAAACATAATAATAACTACTATTAAATATGTATGTAGGAGTTAGACAGGAACAACTTATACATTAAACAGAAAGGAATTAGTTTACAACGATAATTTTATTTTTAAAAGTAAGTCTTGAACAATTATGCATTAAATAGAAAAGAATTGGTTTACGGTAATGTGATTGATAAGTTCCCGGTTTAATGAAGTAAACGCAGCTTTATTACTAAACTTCAAATTTATTCATCAACATAGTCTCCTTTAAGAGATATACAAAAAAAAACGAGCCATCTTTGGTCTCAAAGTAGGCGTTTGTTTCGGTAATCACTTCCTCATTCGTGATGAATCTCTTACCCGCGAGAATATTTTTTTCAAGTCTGCAAACAAGTAGAAGTCACTAGGAGCCAAATCTGGTGATGCGGGTGAATAGGGGGTGTCGGACACAACGTCAAACAGCTCTCGGAATCATCAATTCGTTGTTGGTCACTGTTAGCACACGCGGCACCCACTTCGAAAACAGCTTTCTCATAAACAAATGTTCGTGCAAAATAAAGCCTACACGCTCTTTTGATATATTTAGAGTTTCAGCTATGTCATGGAACTTCACTTTGAGGTTTTCTATAACAATTTTGTGGACTTTTATTATGTTTTCCGGATTAACCACATCTTTAGGGCGTCCAGAGCGTGGCGCATGTTCAACATTTGTACGACCACCTTTAAAATCAGCAAACCAGTCAATAAGGGTCGATTTTCCTGGTGAAGAACCCGGATAACACTTATCGAGCCAAGTTTAAGTTTCTACCGTGTTTTTTCCCATTAAATAACAATGTTTAATACGAACACGAAATTCTTTTTGATCCATTGTTTCAATAATATAAATTGGTGTTCGATTAAAATCACTGTAACTTTAAAATCAATCTGCAGATCGTTATAAAATTTTGACACCTTTTATTTGAAGGTTAGGACTTGCTAAACAAAATACCAATTCTGCATTTAGGGAAAACCATCTGTTTGTCAGACCGGAAACTTATCAGCCGATGTGTTATAGTGCCAAGCGGAAAATTTTTTTTTTTTCTTAACGAGGTTTTCGAAATATATCGAGATATGTTCGATATATATGTTTGAGATATCGAGAGCATACTATATAATAATAAAAGCAAATACGAGAATTCGGTAAATGCTCTTTATACGGAAAACATTTATTTTCTTTCCTTAGGCCTAGAATGATTTGAAAAGCTGAAGTAAGAATATACGGTTTTGTGTTTAGACTCCTCAGCTTGACTGAAATGTTTATTTTATCCTGTTATTGAAAATGATCTTTGTTTCGAAGTTTCCCCACCCGTTAAAAAAGTACCCTATAAGAGTTGGAACTAAATGAAATTTGGTAAGAATAAATACTTCGTTTCCAGAACCTATCCCAGATAGCAAAATAAGATTTATTTTAACTCATCAAAAACCTTTTCATGTAAAACAAAAAAGAATAAATTCTTCGGTTTCGTTTCCAGAAAGTATCCCAGATAGCAAAATAAAGTTTATTTTAACTCAGCAAAAACCTTTGAATGTAAAACAAAAAAGAATAAATTCTTCGGTTTCGTTTCCAGAAAGTATCCCAGATAGCAAAATAAGATTTATTTTAACTCAGCAAAAACCTTTTAATGTAAAACAAAAAAGAATAAATTCTTCGGTTTCGTTTCCAGAAAGTATCCCAGATAGCAAAATAAAGTTTATTTTAACTCAGCAAAAACCTTTTAATGTAAAACAAAAAAGAATAAATTCTTCGGTTTCGTTTCCAGAAAGTATCCCAGATAGCAAAATAAAGTTTATTTTAACTCAGCAAAAACCTTTTAATGT
>NC_092208.1:2835635-2864240 GCF_043381705.1 Parasteatoda tepidariorum | reverse complement strand
GTATAGCTCGTTCACCAGGAGTTGGCACTTGGCTCCGCCTTCATCACGTGGTATGCGACGATACTATTTCGCTATTTTTGGGAGAAGGTTGTGAGCAATCCTGAACAATCTTGCTATTTGGCGATCGTTTGGCAAAAATAATTATTTCGTAAACTTTATGTGCATTTTTTAACAATAGATATTTCATAAATTTGATGATAATTTGCGCTTTTTTTATGATATTTCTTTCTTTTGAGTGAATAGTTTGTCCTTTATGAGACATTTCGCTGGGAGAGCAGCAGTTTTTAAATTTAAAGTATATTTAATTAGCTGGTGTAACAAAAGGTATAATAGCAGATGATAAAGCAAAGTAAGTGACTGAAAAAGAATTCACTTTTTGTGTTTGGCGCAAATTAAGGGTTGTCTCAATTTCAACAATGGAGATGTTTCTCTTCTAACTCCCGCGCTGAAATGAACTCTGCGTCCTGGTGAACGAACTATAGCAACAACTTTTAAAAAAAGCTTTAAAACTAAATTTTAATTTTATTAGAATGAAACGTTTGAAACTACACTATTTTTGCTTTATTGAAAAAAGGTTTTTAGTACAAAAATTTTCGCGACAATAGAAAAAAATTTCAACACAAGGTTGCCGTAAGGCTTTCTGGGATCTGTCTCTTTTTCTTTCATTGGATTTTCGAATCGATGATTACTCTTGGAACTGCCAGTCTTGAATTGGATTCAAATTACTTAATCAAACGTTAAATTAATGTGCCAATTAATTGTATCAGAGCTTTCAATACCTTTTCAATCTTATCTCCGTCTTCTTTTCGAAATAACTGAGCGGTAAATCACATTAAGATGCAATTTAAATTCTGTCATGCTGCCGATAGAGGATTTGCTCGGAATTGTTTTTCAATTCAAGCAGCTCCTTTGTCTCAAGTTGTTTTGACGTTGAAAATAATTGAATCGTTGAAAATAATCGCAGAAGTAACAAAAACATAATCTCACTCCTCTATTTAAACTGAAAACATTTCATTCACCTGATTTGGAGAAATGGGGCTGTTGACGATCCGAGCAAAGTCTCTCGAATTGATGACTGCAGAGAAGGAAACAAAGAAAAACAAAAACTTAAGTAAATTTCTCGATCGTGGATAATCTCGAAAACTCTCATAAACAACCATTTCACTGTCTTCCCCTTTCAACGCTATCTCAAGAACTGAAAAATAGCTTACCCTAAATTGCTTTTTCGAAAACTGAATGCGTTTGGCATAGGGTTACTGCAACATAAAAAAAGATATCAAATTTTAAAGAGCCCCCCATTTCTTTGATAGAAAATCCTTTCCTAGTATTGATTAATACCCGGTTTGTAATATTTTATTTTTTTACCCTATACCAGTGTTTTCCAAACTTTTGTGTAACCTTTCTAAATTTTTCGTGACGGTGTGTGCCACTCATAAAAAAAATTAATGCATTTTTTACTAGAAAAAAAATTGCACGAAAGTTAAAAATCACAACTGGCTGTCGGTACCACTCATTATTAGCTGTTAACTCTTTCAAAAAATAGCCTATTGTCGTGTATTTAGCCGTTCGAGGCTATGTTTACGAACTATCACGCCTACGCAATTTATATTATATATCGACTAATATAACCAAATGGTACAAGACAGAAACAAATGCAAACCGTTGTTCGCCGCGTAAAAACAATAAAGCTGTATAGTATCACTTGATAATTAAGATTTTACATAGAATCTTATACTGCGTCTAATAAATTGGCCAGAAACTGTATTCATAAAACTTTGCTTCGATAATTTTAGACACTGAAATTCTGTGTAATTTTCTTATTCAACTGAAATATTCATCATATATCACGTTGACTATTTTTATAAGTTTCAAACCATATACTTTGTTAGATACTAGTAAATATATTGACGCGAGAACACATTTGCTTCTGAATATTTCAAAACTTTGTTATCTAAAAAAAGAAGAAATCCTGTCATAAGAAAGTATTCCGAAATCTTTTTTTCATTTTGTTAAGATTTAACAAAAAAAAAAAAATCATATTTGAACTCTTAATCTATCCGTGTTTCTCTTTCGTTCTTTTGTAGATCATTTGAAGGCGAAAGAAAGAAAGAGAGAGAGAACGAAATGATTTATGGAATCCCTCGTGGGCTATAGCCCAAGTGGACTTAAGACATCTTCAACTATTTTTTTTTTTTGAAAGAGAGAGGAAGAAAACTGAAATCGAATAAAAAAATAAAAAAAAACTTATAAAATAGAGTGTCCCGATAAGACTACTTGAATTTGAGTGTTCGCAAAGAATAGTCGCCAAAAAATGATGTATGGAACAAAAACTTTTACCTGACACCATAAGTGTTTTATTTTATATTTTTATAGATACAAACGGCATTTGTTTTTTGATATATAGACAAAAAATAAGTTAGCTGGGTGGTTGATTTTACGCAATACTTTGACGCAAAAGTTGTCCTGCAAAGGGAAACACCCATCTGAAAGAATTGTTTCTTAAATATTCTTAGTGGATGCCCCCTTTTTGTCCTTCTCAAAATTTTCTAATCAGAAAATGCAGCATCACCGCAATATCCGCACACCCCATGGTGATGTAACATTTCTTTTAACAACACAATATTAAAGTGAGACTTTCTTTCGTGGGGAGATTTTTTTTATTTTTTTTATGACTCAGAAACTGACATATCATCCATACAGATTAGGGTTGTCTCGTGGTTTGACTTTCACGATAAAATTTCGATTTTTAAACGCTTCATTTTAGATTCAAAAATAAGAAACAAGGATGAAGAATAATTAAGATATGAAGAATATTAAAGAAAAATTTTTCATTTAAACAATTTCTAAGCATCATACACTTTACATTTTTTAAAAAAAAATTACAAATGAGCATATTCTATCAATTCAGAGTAAATATTAAAACAAGTAATGTAAAATAAAATTAAAGCCAATTTCTACTTAGGTCAACAACAAAAAATTTTATTCTATATATATAGTTCCTTTCTATTAAATAATTCATTAAATTATTCAATTAATTCATTAAATTCAATGAATGAATGAATATTTGAAGAAAACTGTATTAACATCAAGTGTCATTTACTACGAGTTTTAAAAAATGGTATTTGGACTTGAAAAAAATAGTTTTTTAACGATTGAAATTTTGAACAAGATGAAAGAAAGAACTAATACAGTAGGGAACCGATTATCCGGAACTATCGGGACCATCGCTATTCCGGATAACTGATTTTTCCGGTTTTCTGAATCGCTACAAAAAGCCGTTTTTTTATTGTTAAACCCAACTAAAAAAAAATATTTGGAAATAATCTTAAAAAGAAGAAAAAAAGATGAAGTAATACACTAGTGATTATTTCCAAAATGATGGTAAGGTAAACATTTTCAAAAAAGAAAGAAAAATCCTAAAATCTTAAGAGGAAAAAAAATTTTTTTTTTTAAATGGCAGGAAAATTTACTGAACTTTGTTCCGGTTTTTTGGTTTTCCGGTTTTCTGATTTCCGGATAACGGGTTCTGTACGCAGTAGGAATTGAATAAAAGAGACTTTCTAACACTTTCACTTGCTTCGATTGTTCTTAAAAACGGAAGAGACATTGTTTTTAATCAGAATTAATTCATTTTAAATCAAGTTTCGTCATGCTCTTTACCGATAACGACTAACAAGTACATATATTACTTATGTATTTTTATGATGGTAAAGGCGCCGCATACATGATATTTTATGCTCAATGAGTTTTGCTCCCTTGAAACAAAATGTTAGTGAAATTTGGAACTAGTGATGGCTAATCATGTTCGATTAATGTGCCAGCAGAATCGTTATTTTGATACATCCAGTGTGCCACTTGTTATATTTCATTTTAAAAATCCTTTTTGAACCTTGGTTTTGATTTTAAACTATCGAAAAATTATTTTGTAACTACGCGGGTGTAAGAAGTTAAGAGAATTTGCAGACTTGGTATATTATCTCTAATTAATTTGTAATCGAAAAATTATTTTGTAACTACGCGGGTGTAAGAAGTTAAGAGAATTTGCAGACTTGGTATATTATCTCTAAAATTACTGGACCGATTGTAATGTAATTTGGTGTGTATACATACATTGATACAATACAAAACAAATGACCATTCAGCAACAATTGCACGCATGATCACACGCATGGTCATGCGTAACACTCGTTTGAATCGGAGGGTATGAAACAGCGATTGAAGGATAAGCAAAAGAAAGGGTTAAACACACATGCCTTGTAGCCTGATTTCATACTTGAAATAAGGCAGTTTATCATTTCCTGTGGCAAATGGCCTGAATTGTCCTGTGGCAATTTCATACCTTCCAACTCCAATGAGTGTTAAGCACGATAATGCTTGCTCATAACAATTGCTAAATGGTTATTTGTTTTGCAATTTATCAATGTATGTACGTATCAAATTTCATTAAAATCGATTCGGTAGTTCTCGAGATAATTGACCAAGTCTTCGCATTCTCTTAACTTCTTACACCAGTGCATCTGTCTAGATTTCTAACACTATATTCTTCTTATTTGTTGAATTCATTAAAAACTTATGATGAAAATTAACTTCAAATTAATCAGATCGTTCAATAAAAATCTTAGGCCTAAATATTTATGAGGGAAATTTAAATATGATGGTGCATACTGTCTTGATCTCTTATAAGGAAACAAAAGTTTAAAAATTAGATTTAAAAAAAAAATCATAACCTAAACAGCTTATTTAGTTTTCATTCGGCGATTTCACTGAATAACGCATTATTCAGCTCTCAAGACCTTCATAAATCTTCAAATATGATGTTCGAGAACACCTTGAATGGGGTTTTAAATATTCGAAAACTGCTAACGAATAAATTAGCAGCTCCCTTTAAGTAACGTCATAAATAAATAAAATCAGAGTTATTTGTCTAAGCCACATTTCACGTCTATCATCTTTCGTCTGCGTGAAAAGACCTTAGAAACGATCCATAATTATTTGTAGAGGAAATTGGGCGCGCAACACCATTCTTAATTAATTTAGGAAAAGAATCCCTTGGGATGTTCGTAAAGTCCACCAGGTGACGCTCCGGAAGGTCTCGTGACTGCTGAACCTTCTGAGCCTGTAACTTTCCCCTCTTCACGGCACACTCTTTCCATCTTAGTTAACGCTCTTCATTTATTTTTAATCTTTTTTTTTCCTTCCTTCATTCGGATTAGGATGGTGGTGTGTGGGTGTGTTGACAGGATTCACGGTGATTTCTTAGCGAAATTCCCAATCTGGTTGCTAAGATGAAAATAAAGATGTTTTTGTTGAAGTTTGCCTGATTAATGTTTGTGCCAAACTAATTGAGTTGGAACGACTCGACTTGGATAAAATTTAGAATTGATTTCTACAAGAGAAGCGGCGGGGGACAAATATTTAATGGATGATACTGTCACTGCAACTGTCAGATTCCTTCTGGAGTATTTCATTTGATCAAATAAACATTCCAGAAATTAGAAATACATTTCTCTCAATAATTATCAATAAAGAAGAATTCTCTTCTATAGTTTTCAAAATAGCGATTGCGCACAATTACAAATGAATTAATATGTACAATACTTTATTTCTAATGGAGTAGATAATAAAAGAATCTAGTTAATTTGGACACATTATCATACAATTTTAAGTGGAATTAAAGTGAAACGTATAAATAGCTCTACAATTCAGAAAATAAATAAGAGCACTTTTTTTAGCTGTCAATTTCTACTAGTGGCAACAATGAACAGCAAAGGTATATATTTCTGTGAATACAAACTTATGAGTTGTTCCTACATAAGGCAAGATGCGCTTGGTGTACCTTAAAATTTGAGAAAAACAGAAACTTTTTTCGAGTTTCAAGATCATTAACTAAAATTCGCCAAAAAAGAACAGGTTGTTGTCTTAAGTCAATGTTTCCCAAAGTGTGGTACGCGAGGAACAGTTCAGTGGGGGTACTCGTTCTTATGCAAAATATCTTGCAACAAAAGAAAATCTCAAAAAATGTTATTTAAAAACTAAGCTCGCCATGAAAATTTACGACTATGTATTTTTTTGCAGAGTTAACAGTTAATAATTAGTATTGTCAACAACCAGTTGTAATTTTGAATTTAGCAATTTTTTTATAGAAAAAAATACATTTATTTATTTTATTAGGGTACACAGCGTTACGAAAAATTTAAAAAGGGTAAACAAAAGTCATAAGTTTAGGAAACACTGTTATAGACTAAGGATGAGTCGATTATTCAGAAAGTGCATTTGGTTGTTGATAGGGTACACAGCGTTATGAAAGATTTAGAAAGGGTACACGATAGTCATAAGTTTGGGAAACACTGTCTTAGGCCATGAAGACTAGGGGTGCGATTGTTTTTGTTTTCCAGTAGGGCCATCTGTGGCCACGCATTCGACTTCTGCCACACACATACTTCACGCCCGCTTTTTGGGTGGACCCATTCATACATCTATTCATTCATCCACAGATCAGAATTTTGACCTGAACCAGAGAACGATCCATCTCCCATTCAGTACCTCCAGAGTTATAATGTGTTATGGGAACATGGAGGACTGTGTGACCCGACAGATTTAGCACGCACCAGTCACCATTTACTACACGGGTAGTCTTCGACTTTCTGGATTCGAACTCCCTTTTTTCACGAACGCGAGTCCAGCGACTTTGCCAACCAAGCTATCCCGACCGAAAGAACAGTTGAGAAGCAAAATCAACTGAAAGATCTTTTTATTTTGTTCCGTTCCTAAATAGCTGAGGAATAGAAGAGATGTTGAAGTATTTAAAGTTGTGATTGAAGGCCCGAGTACGGATGATATATAATATTTTTATCCTTACCCGTTTAATCGCACTCTTGAATTTAAAGCGGACAAAACATTTATATCAAGACAGGTTTTTTCGACCCATGTTTTTATGCTGAATAGACCGAAAGCAAATTTCATTTGCGAGGATTAATAGTTTAAAATGTATAGAAGTTTTTATGTATAAAGTGTTAGTTACATCACTGTGATGCCACAATTGGCATTACATATTTATTTGCAATCCTTTTAAATATCTTTCATTACTTAAGCTGATTTTTATTAATAGAATTACTTTTAAAATAAATCAAAGACTTAATCTTTTGAAACGAATATAAAATATTTATTCTTCTCTTATAGATATCAATGTAACGAATACTTTATATTTCATTACTAATGCAGACTTATTAATTCACTGTCGCCTCTAATCGAAAACAAAAATCTATTAATAACTTTTTAATTCTAAATTTTCTAACCGAAAATATGTTTCAGTTGTATGGTTGTAATAATTCTCATAAATTTGTTGGCGATTCGTGATCGCCAAGGTATTCTTTTAAACCCAATATTGATATGCTGGTTGGCTTTGTTTTGGATATGTTATATTATGATAATTCGCCAATTTTGGATCTCCTACCCATGATTCTTTGTCCGTTGGGAACAAATTACAGGTACTTTTTAATCTTGCCTTTTGATTAGGTAGGTCATGGGGGATTTGTCTTCCATGGCCTGCCCTATTTTAATATTGCTATGCAAAACTTATTCAACTGAAATTCCTTTGAATAATATTTACATTTGGTATCTCAAGCTCTGCAAATATATAAAATAAAAGCTTTTTATTAATTTTGATCCAGTTCAAGTATTATTTTCATCACCCTTCTGTTTTCATCGCAATCTTCAATTTGTCAGTATTCTTCAACTTGGCCCACTATACCATACAAACTCCAACCTCACCTGATATTCCATCATCTCAATATAAATGGCCCTCTGAATATATCCTTCTTCATAATCACAATTTAAACAAGCAGTGTAAAGAATTTACTCTCTGTTTCACCTTAAATCGAATTTGACCAAAATCTACTGACAAATTAAAAGATGTATTTATGAAAAATACAATTTTTGATTTATGCTATTTTATTTAGAAAACCCTTATAACTTCGAAACTATCAAATCAATCCGTTTATATTTGATTCTATTGCAAGAACCAGTGAATAAAGAGTAACATTGTATTATGAGAAACAATGTCTCACTCAAACGTCAAAAGCACTAGTAGATATAATTACAGACTGCATTTTTCATACATAAAAAGGCATACTGACAATCGTGGGTTTGTTTTAAATCAGAAATTCACTTTGACCTGTTTCTCAGGCATCACTGGCTGCTGTCAGAGTGCGGGTGAACGACCACTTGAATTAGGCTGCGTAGGGACCGAGGGTGTGCGGTATGGATCCCCGTTAAACTGTTCTACCGTAAAGTGCTCGACTTTGCGTGTAGGTTGTCGGGCTACCGAAGCAGGGGTGCCATCACCTCTGCAGCGAATCAAAATTGTGATGGCATGTCATCCTCAGGGATGCTTCCCAGACCGTTGCCAATAGCCCATTGTGCAGCTCTAGCACGTCGTAAATGAATTACAACAACAATAAGAACAACACGAAGTTAAATGAAGACACCATGAAACTGTGAAATGAGTTTGTTCCTGTCATAGTGAAGGTCTCCTTTTACAAACCTGCCAAAAAATATCACATGACTTTGAGTTTTGATTGCCCAAAAAATTTCTACTTTTTTCTTTTTTTGCAAAAAAAAGGAAAAAAGAAGAAAAGCGAAAAAAGATTTACATTAAAAGCATATCCAACGAGTTTCAAGAAAACCAAAATAAATGTCAATTAGCCTATCCTGCCTGATTATTGGAAAACCTGGCGCGTTGTCACGTTTCCATAAATCAAGCAGAAAACTACTTAAAATATTCGATCGAATTTGTTTTTATGGCTTTAAAAATCATTCTCCCCGACTTATTTAAAAAATTTATATTTCTTTCAAATAGTTAACGAACATTTACTTTCTTTAATGAAAATAAAATTTCGTGTCATTTATGGAAACGTGTTTAAGATCACGAAAATTAAAAGTTTGTCTTAGAAAATTTATTTTCTTTACAACATTTGATTCTTTACATTCTGTTTAATGCAAGTTCCAGAGGAAAATAACATAGTTGTTGCAGCATTAAATTTTTTTTGTTTGTTTTTAAAAAAAATGTTTAGCATTTTTATGATTGAAATGAATAAAGAACTCAGAAAGACGCTATAACGTTCCTAATCTTGTATCTATCAAAGAAACGCATTAAACTGAGAAAACTAGCGAAAAAGAAATTAATTGTAGAAAAGAAACTTCAGGTTTCACAGAAGTATTTAAATCTGGTTATAAATGTTAAACGAATGAAATAAAAGATTCCGAATGCTCCAGAAGCATGATAAAGATAGTTTTAATTGCTGTATTAAACATTTTTCAAGACATGTTTACAATAAAATGTCAGAACAGCAGCCATAATAATACTTTATTCAGTTCAGTTTACTAATTAACTTACTTATTTAAAAGAACAGAGAGATTTTAAGTAATTCTTTATTTAGAATAAATGTAACTACGTTAGATTCGAAACTACTGCGAGTTTTGACTGCTAATGAAATTAAATTTTTATTTTTTCTCTGCAAATCATAGGGAATGTTTGGATAGATATTAACATGTTCCTTCTCTAAGCTCCGATTATTTTGCAGATAAAACATCTAAACACACTAAGTTTGGAACAAAATTTTAAGTTTAAATTGTAGTAAATTATGATATTTTATTTTTATTAGGAAGTAATTCTTTTTTCTAAAATTTCTCTAATGAAATAATGCTGATTTCTTAACATTTCTGTCATAAATTTTGGTCTTTATTACTAAATGTGATATCGTGAAGTAATGTTGATTTCTAAACATTTCCTTTCTGCAGTATTGCTAATTTTTTAAATTTAATGTCACGATGAAATTGTACTTTCTTAAAGATATCAGTCCTAATAAAATTCTATTGTTTTTTTTACCGTTTTACTAGTTCATTCGTAATTAAATGCATTTTGCATCTGTCTATTTATTATTTGCATTTTAAATACATCATATTTTGTTTGCAGTCATTCAAATGTTCATTTTATACAGAATTTTCAATTTTCTGAATCAAATGAATAGTATAAAAATGTTTAAAAACAATTTTTCAAATTAATGTTAAGGTAAAAATTTTTAAACTTCACAATTTTTAAAAATGAGAGGTTCTTACAACTACAGAAATTTTAAATTTTCTAAGAAAATTCAAAATTACCTGTAAAATAAATGTCAGTGGTCATCATGAAGCAATTTTGACTTTGTTATGATAAATAAGGCTGATGCTTTTTTTTTTCAGTTTCATGCGGAATAGGATGATTCATTCTGTATCTCGCTACATTAAAAATTCGCAAACGCCACCACTATCACTGTTTTGATAGTTTAACTGTAAGCAATCAGAACAGCGTAGAAACACAACAAGTAACGCATTTCTGTTTCTGTTTTTGCTCACATACTATAAGCTTAGAAACTTGAAATTAACGAAGCTGTGTAGAAAATCGTGCAGAGGGTACGATCGAATTGACCCCTGAATATTTCGAAAATTCGAAAAAAATTTTATTGCATTTTTCGAATTTTTGCACCCTTCCTAATGTCTGTCTAAAACGACTTCTCATTACCTAATTTCGTTAGGAAGTTATATCGGAAAATAGAGAGTCGTCGCTAAGCAGGTAGAAAGGCCCGTTCGGCCGGATTAGGAGGGGCGACATTCTTTTTGTGTCTCATCCATTCTGCTGACTGTATATAGAAACTTAATGTAGGTATTTTATTTATCGCCCGTTATATATATATGAAATTAAAAGTTTTCCCCTACTATAAATCAAAACTTTAAAAGCGTTTTTCTCAAAACGCTGTTTTTTGACCTGGCCTAATGTTTTTCTCATGATCTATACAACGAAATAAGATTTTCTTTATTTTAAATTACGTAAAAATATATTCTTTAGAAAGTAGCATAGGATTTTTGTGGTATTTTTATATTTCGATTTTATATTAGTATTTTAATGAATATTTTTTTAATGAAAAACTTAACTTTTTTTTTAAGTTGCCGCCATTTTGGTAATTTTGCGAATATCAAAAAACCGCTATGCTACTTTTTAGATAATGTCTTTATGTTTCAGAAAATCTAAACAAAATCGTTTTCCTATGTTTCAGGACTTCTAAATCCATGAGGCCAGTGAGGTGCTACTTTTTGATGACCAGCCACACACGGAGCTGCCACCAACTTATTTTTTATTATTTAGTAAAAGAAAAAAAATTAAAATAGACGTAAATTGTAGCTAAATAACATTAAAAAGACAAGGAGTCTCTGCATTGTTTTTAGAATTAAAAAAAAAAAATAAAAACGTTAATATTTTACCATCTCAGGGTGGGGTCCCCCCTTAAAAAACATTCGATATCTCAATTCATCCGATTAATTAATTAAAACATTCGATATTATCTCAAGAATTATTATCCGTTAAAGCTGTAGTAAAAATACAACGTGAGTCATTCTCAGTCCACCGAAATGCAACTTTAGAATTGAAATTAAGAAACGCTGAAAGAACCATTTTCACACACGAATTTAATGCCAGTGTTTTTTATTTTGAAATTTTAATTTGTTTGAAATATTCTATTTTAAGCACTCTTTTTGCACATTTTTTAAATCATGACTATTCACTAACTGCAGTAAAAAATTCGAAGATCATTAATAAGCTCGTCAAAAATAACAACAAAAAAATGAGTTAGTATAATCGAAAAAAAATGATAAGAGAACGAAAAATAAGATGTTGTCAGAACAATTACACTTTATTCTGAGCATTTGTGTTGAAATTTTAAAAAGGTTCGAGAAAGATAAAAACTGTTTCACATGTTTACTTGATATAATATTGTCGTTAACAAGTAAAAATGCTTCCAATTTATTACATGCTATTGTTTCTCTGCATTCTTGAATTAAATCACAGTATACTGTCGATATCTCAAAGTTGAAGAGACGCTAAAAAATTTCGAGATAGCGAGCCTTCCAGATAATAGGTACAGCACTAAATGTGTTCTAAAATATATATATATTCTAAAATATTACTCTACAAAGTAGAGACATGAAACATAAGAATAACCACTATTAAATATGTATGTAATGATGGTTGACTATAAATCTAAATACAAAAATTATAATTTTATTTTTAAAAGTAAGTCAAGAACATTAAATAGAAAATAACTGGTTCACAAAGAACTTACAGTATGATTTTTCCGAAAAAATTCATTTTCTATTTCGAAAGAAAGTCGACACAAGCAAGGTCTTAAGAAGAAACCCTTCAACATACGAATTCAAAGTATCATTAGGTGGATATGTAACGCCAAAGGGGAAAAATATTTTTTTGACGTAACAAGGTTTTCGAAACATTGAGACTGCACGGTAATTTTTTTTCCACATACAGTTATTTAGTTTTCAAATCTATGTATCCCTTTATTTAATGACGGTGCTTTGTTACAAAATGTGCTTACATCATATTTTAACAATTATATATTTTTCAACAAAATGATAATTTTTTATTGACTTTTAAGTTTAAAAACAATCAGCCACAGGGGATGGTGAGCAGAGCGATCAGGGGGCGGTACGTCCTAGATATTTAAATATCTTCTATGTCTTATACTCCTATGTCTATTTCTCCTATGTCTCTTTCCCATGGAGCAGCGATGGCTCAGAGGAAAGAGCGTTCGCTTTCCAATGAGGTGAACCGGGTTCGAACCCCAGCGGTGGTTGGTTTGTACGAATCTGCATCCGACTTGCACCGATCACAGTGCTGACATGAATTATCCTCAGTGGTAGAAGGATCCAGGGTTAGAGTCCCTTTGCCGTCTAGAGCACCTTAACTTTGGGGGGATTTCGTGGTCTTCCTTTCCATGTAACACAAATGAGGATTAGTTCCATCAGAAAGTCCTCCATGAAAGCACATTTTTCTCAATACTTGATTCACAGCTCTCATTACTTGATTCACAATTTTGATTCAGGAATCCCCTTGTCATCTGAATTGGGTTCAAAATTACAGGACTCTGTAGTTGAAAATTAGTTGTCGTAAACACAAAATACTGGGCCGGCTGTTCAACTACTGTTATAAAATATGTCTCCATCATCTTTTGTCTTTCAAAATATTTAGAGTTTTTATTGTAATAAAAAGAATTAAAAAAAAAAGATTAAAAACAAAATTCAAACAAAATCGGACCATAAAAAATGTATTTAAACATAGCTATGTTATCTATAAAAGGGGTAGAGGAGTACGAATAGTATTTCTATATAAAGTATTCTATAGAATGAATAAGAGGTATTCGCTACATGTAAAATGAGCGCATGTAGCGACTACCTCATATAAGCAAATACCTCGATAGTTCTAAACTGCGCTATGCCACAATAAAAGAGAAAAATGGTTACCACTTAGAATATATCACTTCTTTTCATTGGAAACTTCAGTGTATCAACACACCCTTTTGTTGTTAAGGGAGGATAAAGAAAAAGTAGAAACATGTAAGTGATTATTTTGTGTGTGCATATATATTCTCTAGAGTGACATTTCCCCCCACCCCCCTGTCTTTTCATCATAAATCATTGGAATAGAGGGAATGTCGCTCAGAATCTCTTAAAGTGTTCTTCCTCTCGAAGTTCTCGATGAATCCTTGACGATTCTTTATAATAAGAAAGTGTTGCTCACATTTTTTCTGGACTAAGTGCAGTAGTCTCTGATGGGTAAGTTTTGTGGAGTGTAGATGACTTATAAGTTTGCAGACAGTTTTTTCCCCCTTTTAGTTATTTCAGAAATATTCTATAAGGTTTAACATGACGTCAAGATAAAAAAAACAATTAATCTCCGATAACATAAGATAAAATGGTCTTTTCTTCCATTTTTATTGCCAATTATTTTAAATATAGACCTACGAGAAAAACGTTGATAATGAAAACCATGTGAATTTTCCCTTCTTTTTTAATTTATAGGTTTGAATTTTTATGGGAGACCAATATTTTAGAATCGAATACTTTAGATACCAATAATTTGGAGAAATTAGCGTTACCCACACTTTTGATCGCTCGGCTGTTGTTCTTGTTGTCGTCCGCTATTAAGGCAGAAAAGGTGCGATTGTTCCTGTTTTCCAATGGCGCCATCTATGGATCAGAATTCGACTTCTGCCACACCAATAAGTCGCATACACCTTTTTATTGGGTGAACCCATTCACATATCCATTCATTCATCCACAGATTATAATTTTGACCTGAACCAGAGAACGATCCACCTCCAATTCAGTACCCTCAGAGGTATTAATTTGTTGCAGAAACATGGAGGACTATGTGACTCGACAAACTCAACGTGCACCAGTCATCATTCATTATAAGGGGATTATTCGGCCGACTGGATTCGAACTTCCATTTTCACGAATGTGAGTCCAGCGCCCTGCCAAACTGGATATCCCAGCCCGACAGCTCCTCTAACTAAAAATTAGAACCCTATTTTTCAGATTGCGGCTAGTTTCCATAATTTGATAGTCGAAAATCGAAATCCTTTCGATGAAAAGCTTTGTTTGTTCAGAGACAGTAGGTAATGTGTCTGATTCTCTAACTCAGTATATAGTTCGCACTGGTTAATTGAAATATTTGTGGTAGCTTTTTTGAACTATTATGATCAGCATTTGGATCGTAGAAATCTGATTATTAATTCACTCTGATATATTTTTACTCTAATGCGTTGTACAGTTTACATATGTTTAGAGAGTGCATTGTACTGCAAAACGATTACGTTAAAGCTAAACACAAGTAATATAAAAAATAAATAAATAAAGTCGATTTCTACTTAGGTCAACAGAGAAAAAAATTTATTTTAGTTACTTTTTATTAAATTTTTTCTCATGATTTAATTCTAAAACTATTCTAAAATTAATTATTAAATTTAATGAATGAATTAATAGTTGAAAAAAAACTGTATTAACATCAAGTGTCCATTCATTACAAGTTTTAAAAACTGAATTTGAGTGGAGGTATAAAAAGTATTCTACTGAAAATTTGAATAAGATGTATACAGAGTGTGAACTAATAGTTGGAATTGAAACAAAAAGGCGCCTGGTATCAGACAAGTATAAAAGTATAAATTTGGTAACGTGAACCACACGTGCTTCTACGTCATGTTCTTGACACAGCGAATATAAAATAATTAAGTCCCGCAGTGGACTGATCGTTAAGACACGGGTTCCCAGCAGATCACCGAAGTCAAGCATCACTGGCTGCGGTCAGTGGATGACCACTTGGATCAGTCTGCGTAAGGACCGAGGGTATGCGGTATTTGTCCTCGTTAAACTGTGCTACCGTAAAGTGCTCGACTTCNTATAATTTCTCCTTTCTGGGTTAGGCATTTTAGATACATCATAAGGTCTGGGGTGATGGCATGTCTTCGGATCATCCTCCGGGATGTTTCCCAGACCGTCGCCAATAGCCCATAGTGCGACGTAAATTAACAACAACAACAAAATAATTAAATATTTAAATGAGCGATATAAACCATATTTTGTTCAAATAGTTAGAACAAATTAGAAATGATCACTGAAGTTATTTTTAAAATATGTAAAAATCTGAATCGCTTATAGTAGTTATAGTAAAATTTAAAACAATGACTATCGCTTAACCCATCAGAAGTCCCGCAGTGGACTGATCGTTAAGACACGGGTTCCCAGCAGATCACCGAAGTCAAGCATTACTGGCTGCGGTCAGTGTGCGGGTGGGTGACCACTTGGATCAGACTGCGTAAGGACCGAGGGTGTGCGGTATGGGTCCTCGTTAAACTGTGCTACCGTAAAGTGCTCGACTTCGCGTGCAGGTCGTCGGGTTACCGAAGCGGGGGTGCCATCCCCTTCCAGATCCAGAGGATCAAAATTGTGATGGCATGTCTTCGGATCATCCTCAGGGATTTTTTCCAGACCGTCGCCAATAGCCCATTGGGCAGCTCTAGTGCGACGTAAATGAACTACAACAACTACAGCAGTAACCCATCAGAAAATTCCATTTTGTTTTTCGCTCATCCTTATTTAATGAATAAATTACTATTTATGTATGTAGTGAACAAACTATAGGTGAACTAATAGTAGGAATTGAAGGATATAAAAAATAAGGATTTATTTCTCTTGAAGTTGTATTTGCGAAATGCGTCATTTTACAGAACGTCTTTCTAATATGTCTTTTTTTTTTTTAATCCTAAGTCAGAAATTATTTTATTCCAGATAGTTTTCAATTTCTTTCAGATCATAAATCATCCGCAGACTCACGTTTTCTTCGAAATTTCTCAAGAATATATTTTTCTAAACTAGTCCCGCAAAACTCAAATGGGCGGATATTGCGCAAAATAAATACCGCGAAAAAGATTTATTCCGTATACAATTTTTATTTTTTTATTTTTTTGTGCGTGGGATTGTATTTTAGAAAAAGAAACGAAATAATATCCTTCTCTTTATAGCAAATAAATAAAAATTGTCTTATTATCTTTAATTTTCGATAGTATTCTAAAAAAGCTGTAGTGTAATCAACATACTAGGTTCAAGTACGAAAGTTTAAGACCTGCCGAACCTGCAGACTTCTTTGTATCTTTAATGTATTCTCTGTAATCTTCTTCCTGAAGTACAACGAACAGAAATAAATTTCACGTGAATGAAACATAAATACAGTCGGACCTCTATGTATCAAACTTTTTGCTTTCGAATTTCTTCGCAAAATAACTTCCTAATAGCGAAGTGAATTTTCGATTTAACGAACTTTTTTTTGAGATCCGCTTTCTCTATTTTCCAAAATATTTTGTGGGGGAAAGCCACTTAACTTATTGAGAAATCAGTAAAATCCTTTCACTTTTTGTTTTCAATTCTATCGAAAAACTCAGACAAAACGGATTTTATTAGTAGCAATTAAACTCAAGAACGCAAGAGGTAATGTGTGTTTAAAGCTACTTTTATAATAAATGCAACTATAATTTTATAAATAAAGTTAGCTTTTTTTAGTTTAAAATGAATGTAGCATGTACTGGATAATGTTTTGCTCTATCCTTGCTTTCCATGCAGATTTCTCTAAGGGTTAAGATTTGTAAAATAAATAGTAGATACTAGTTTACAAGATAAAGATGTATCAATTTTAAAAAAAAAAAATATTTCGGATGTTTATGAATTTAAAACCTGTTTTATGTTGTTTAAGCATTTCAAAAGGTCATTCTATTTAATGAATTTTCCATGTAACGAATTTATAATCGAGATTTAGTGACTTCGTTAAATATTAGTCCTTCTGTATACAATCCTAAAATTTTGTTCTTTTTTAGATTTTGCTTTAAGTCTATTCGTATGCTCTACATCTTTGATTATATTCCTGGGTGCTTTTTATTTAGTTGTTAGAATGTTATTAAAGTTATATTTGAATTTCGAATTTCTCCTGTATTACGACCTTTATTACGATTAATCTAGGATTTGATGCACGCAAAAAGTGATAAAATACAACAGAGTATTACCATAAAAAGGTTCACTAAATAAATACTATTGCAAAATTTGAAGAAATATTCAAAATAAATATAAAACAGCAAAACTAACGTTTGCACGCAACCAGATTTATGATAGTTAATTAAAAGAGAAATTGTAAAAGCAAAATTTACGACTTTCAAATTAAGAAGTTCGATATTTCGTTTTATTTATTTATGAGCTGAATACATGTTCTTTGCAAGTGGTGAAAATAAAACAGTTATCAATAAATCAGTACTAATCATCACTGCGAAATCATGCACACAACAGAAAAAAGACATATACCGTCCTGATTAATAAAACTAAAAATAAATCCATTTTTATCTATTTTTTATAGCCTCTCATTCCGTCATCAGGCAAGGGTAAACATGTTTTTCGAAGTTTATTCCATCGAAATAAATATTAAATAAACTCAGTAGCATTTATTATTTATCATTTATTGTGGGGATAGTAGTTATCGACCATGTCAACCTTCATCTATGGAAAGGTACCCCAACATAGAATCGAGTTGAGAAGTTTTATATACTAGTGAATTGGAATTGTATTTTTGTAGTGGTAGATACACTACGGTAGATCGGTTAAACTGCATTAAGTTCACGGCCATGGTAGCTCCTGTGTTGCCATTAACAGTCGAGTGTATGCAGGCTGACGTAGTGTGCGATCGAAACTGAGTAGCAATAGCGTGAGGGGGTGGATAATGTCGCAGTCACAAGTAGCGAGTCAATTGTTTAATGTGGACCATACATCGTAGTAGGCGTGTTCAAGTCGCAAGTGGGAGTTTCTGTCAAAGTAGGCGTGTTAACACCACATCCGGGTCACCACTTATCTTTGGAGAGATAGGTTGAGTCTATTGAATGCTGTGTTTTAGATAAGTCAATCGTCAGAGATAAAAAGGAGAAATGTGAAATTTAAACGTAACTTTAATAACATTTTAATAACTAAATTAAAAACTTCCAGGATTATAATCAAACACGTAGAATAAAAATATCGACATTAAAGCGTAAATTTTACGATGGTATATATACATTGCATTCACTTGAAATCCAATTCAGTTCATTATACTTCAGGAAGAAGATTACAGAGAATACATTGAAACTTATAGGTTAGCCAGGTCACAAACTTTGAACCTAGTATGGTGATTACACCACAATGCTATTAGTCAAGGTTATAACTACTGGGAAATCAAAAATTATCATAATCAACATTTTTCTCCAGTACTAATTATTTTTGGTATTCCATGAAATACCCATTTTCCATGTTACCTATAGCTGTTATCTCAGTTATACAATTATACTAGTATAATTAGTGTCAAAAACTATCTTAGCGCACAGTGGTATGATAGCGAAACCGCTCTTTAATTCTTAAACGCACAATTGTCAATCTCTGAAATCAATACTTTTAAAGTAATATTTTAACTTTCCTAACCATCACTAGATAGCACCACTACAATTAGATTAGGTCTTCCTTCGAGAAAAATGAAAAGTTTTCAAAGCATTTTTCTTTACTTCAAAAAGAAATTTTTTTTTGCCCTATAAAATACAGAATTTTTTCGAAATATATTACTCAAATTTGTTGTTTGTGAGCTCCTTTTGACGTACAAATTTTTCCCCTATAAAGATTCCAAACAAAAGTATTGCATTTTTCATATATTTTTCCTGGTTTCAGAGTGAGACCACTGTGCCCCTAAAACGTACGATATTCCCACCAACACAAGTCCTTTTTCTCCCTTTCACTTATTCAGATAGTGAAGTAGATCAAAATTTATTATGGTTTTTCGTTAGCGTGGGGCTTATGAAAGGAGAACCATGTGACTTTTATCCATTTTTATTGAAATAAAGCCAATTACTACCTCAAATTTCTTACCTGAAACAAATTTGTTCATCTCATTTGCGTTCTTTTTGAATTAGTGAAGAGTCATATTGAGTTGACGCTAAATTTATTTTCTATTATAAGTAATTTTTCTGCATTTTGCTTGTCTGAAAAATTAAGAATTTAAATTTTTTTTTTTAAAATTATTATTTTGTATTGCTGATTTTCAATTACGAGATGAGAGTTTAATTCTTTATAATGGAAAAAATCTATACTGTGTGTGTCTTGACTATTTTTCATAATTTCCTAACAGATGGCGCCACTTAATGAAGAAAGATTTTTTTTTCTCGTCCTTTTTTCAGTTTCAGTTTAGATTTTATTCGATATGTTGGTAGGTGACTTATTGTTTTATGTTTGGCAATACGATCATTGAAATTTCCATTACTCATTTATAATTCAATGAAAAATATTTGTTGATGTTCAATAATGTTATCTATAAATCTTGCTCTGATAATCAATCAAAGAAATAAAAGTAAATGTTCTGTAAGATTTTGAAAACTTCTTTGTTGTGCTAAGTTGTCATTATTTCATTTTCCCACATTGTATTAGTATCTATTAATTTATGATATTCTACTTAATTTTTATGATTTTTCCATTATATAAGTTTATGATTTATTTAAGGTTCATTCCAATATGTATAGCAGAGAACGCCGCAGTAAGATATTTACATTTTATTCAATTTTATTATACATTTTATTATATATTTAATTTTTATTATTATATATTTCTGTATTATTTATTTCAACATAATATTGCACAATATACATTACACTTGCATTATATTTTATTTCTTAGAACATTTGCGGTGTTTAAAATTCATACGTGTTATCTGCACCAATATATATCTTGTTTTTTATTATATGTTATATCATATTTGCTAAAGCCATTTTTCGAGTTTGAAATTACATAAATGATGTTAGTAATTAAATTTATTATTTAATTCCAATAAATTAAAAATTTATTGTAAAAAAGTTTAAAAACCAAGTTAAAAAAAATATTATTTTCTTATCACACGAAAATGTTACATGTGGATTGTGGTTAACCACCGAAACCCCCCCTCCTTGTGGGACAATGAATCAGAATTTTTTTCAAGTGTAATTTTCCCATTCTTAGACCCTATGCATCATAATTAGTTCCTCAATTTAAAAAACATTGGAAAATTTCTATTCGTGCGTTAGGAAAACTAGTTGTTAAATGCGATGTTCTTGGGGTTTTAAAGCATTACAAACGCTTTTAACAAAGTATATTTAACAACAAAAACAAGGAATGGTGTTCATGGTACAGTGACATAGACTAAAGGAAATTGAATACAATTAATACTTTTACATTACTGCGCACAGCGCCATCTGTAGGACTTCATAAGTTATTATTATTAACATTGAGAAATATTATTAATAACACTAGTAGTACGCTTTACCAAAATTATTTAAGTTTTATATCGACAATAATAAAATGTCGATGTTTTATGTCTCCTAGACGAAGCCTTTACTCCAATAATTTAGCTTTCTTAGTTCATAACTTATTAATTACCTTTTATAAATAAGAATTATTTACTTGGATGGTAGTAAAGAAAGTTCTTATACTTCTCATACACGAAGACAGTTTTTCTACTTTAATTTAGCTTTGTAACATCATTTTCGTCATTTTAATTTATCGAAATCTATCAAAAGTAATTGCCTAAAATAATTAATCACAAAGCAAAATTAATCCAACTAAATTCGAGGAATAGCAAACATAAAACATTGTAGTTGACTGGCATTCAAAACTGTATTGGAATAAGAGAAATGAACTACATTTTTGAAAACAACAAGTACCTGTTTATCTTTCTATTCTTATCATATTTTCTGTTTTTGTTCTGCAAGAACGTATTATTCTGTCATCTGCAACATGTCATGATCGATAAGACGTATGGCTGAAAGAATTTTTTCTTTTAATATTTCATCTCAATCTCTGACACTCACTAACGCGTTTTTAGTACAAATTAGTTAGGATAACAAATTAGTCAGTATTAAAAAAATAAAGCCTAATGTAATGGGACTTATGACTTTTTGAGGGCCTAATCGGACCCTGGGTTCGTTCCCACTGGGCGCATCCTTAAAAACGACTCTGCTATATCTCAAGAACTTTTGAAGTAAATTGAAAAATTGTTGCCCACAATTATAAAATTCGTTTCTCCAAAGATGTAAAAAATGCAAAAAATGAATTTTAGTAGATACTTATTATTTTGTATTATTTTATTTAATAATAGCCGAAATTTTTTTAAATTGTAAGCAATACAATTTCGTACATACTTTTAAAGTGCATGATTTTACATGACATAATTCAAAATTTGAACAAAATCGGTTGAATAGTTTCTGAGAAATCGAATTTTTAATATACGACATTTTTAAATTTTGCATTTTACATAGCAAAATTATACACTTTAAAATGATGTTTCATAAAAGATTTTCATACCTTACTATTCAAAATTTTTTTTTGACTAAGAATAAAAAAGTCTAAAATCAACGTAATTAATACTAAAGTTCTAAAGAATTTTCCTATTTCGTCCGTTTTCTTTTTATTAACAATTATAAATAACAGTCTGGTGCGCACGTGACACAGCTTTCGTGTTTTATTATATTCAGGATTGAAAACCGAAACCTGCGCAGGTATTTCAAAACTCACGAACGGGGTGAAACTGCGAAATCTCCCTAACATCACACTATGTCATTAATTTTGCTCGGAACATCATTTATTGGTATTCATACGAGTTAAAAGAACATTTACTCGCAGACTGAAAAGTTAATTCTGATTCATGCTGTCACATAATTCTGGAATGATTCACTCAAATGTAATTGCAATGACTGACGAGTTAGATTTTCAAATGCGAAATCGATATTGCAAGTTATAAGCTCGCTACTTATGGTAGCAGCGCTTTGAACGCCGATGCATACATTTTAATTACACTCGGCAACTGAACTATTTTCACAAAGTACGGCATTCGGTTTTGATGTTGGTGTTTGTTATAGTCTTAGATTAACCGACGAAACAGCCGTCCTCCTGTAAACTAATAACAGAATATAAATTATACTATCTGGAACTCTTGTTATAGACAACAGCTTTATTAAAATTGGAATAATAAGTCACCTCTAAGCCGAACTCAACAATCTAGGGCAGGGATGGGCAAATTAAGGCCTGCGGGCCAACTGTGGCCGGCCGGAAAGTTTTATCCGACCCGCGGATAGAATTTTAACTTGCCGATCCGTGGCAAATATAAACAATGTACACCCATTTTCTTGTCTACTTTGTTTAAAGCTATTTTTGTTCTTTTTTTTTAAAACAAAGTACTGAGGACATTTTTACTTTCTCTATTTTTGTTCTACAAAACATAAATGGATGGAAACAGTCAGCTTCAATAGGTAAAATGTTGAAAGAAGTTCTTTATAGAACAGCCGTAGATTGGCGTCATCTGAAGCAGTTGTTTTCTAAATATGCCAAAGTTTGAGTTTTACAAATCATTACCAAAAGTTAGTTTCCCAATTTTAATATTTCATGTCCAAAAAATCAGTGCTATGTTTGCTTCATCTTATGTATGAGAACGAGTGTTTTCAACTATGAATCTTAGAAAAAAATTATTTCTGAAGCAGAATAACAGACAAACATTTCGCTGGTTCATAACTAAAACGACACTTATGCACTCACTTCTCATGTTATTTCGATGCGAGGTGAATGCAGAAGTGTCGTTTTAGTTCTGAACGTTCTCGAATTTAGTCTCGTTCCTTAAAAGAAGTACATCTCATTTGGAAATTCAATTTAATGAACTTTTAAAAATGAAATCGCAATTTCATTGATCTCATTAAATATTTAAATAAAAACGTGTATATAGTTTTTTTTTTTATTTTAGAAGTTCTTATTTATCTCACCAAACCTTTTTTTCTTCTATTTTTTGCCGTCGACTCGAAAAGTTTACCCATCCCTGATCTAGGGGGTATGTTTTTATTTTTCTTAGTGCAAATAAGCTGACATTAAGGCAGTATTTTACGAAAGATGTATAATACTAGAATGTCACCTAATTAGAAATCGAGAAATATAGTGCTCCGTATTCTGATACAATACTTCAATCAATATTATTTGAAAGACGGCCTGTTTTTCGATTTTTGATTAATAACTTTGTTTTGAGTCATAGAAACGAAGTCTCAGCGTCACCTAAATAAATTTTAACATAAAAATCAATGTATATTTTAAAATATGTAAAACAGATAAATGTACTTTCTCACTCAAAACTATTTAAAGTATAGTTTTACAGCCTTACATTTTATTTTATAACCGTCGCTTTCCAATGAGGTGGATTCGATCCCGTTCCACCTCATTGGAATGCTCTATATCCACGGAGTCACCAAAGCTTTATTTTTTTTATTTTATTTTATAATCGTCGTTGAACAGCCGACCCGATTTTGGGTTTACGACTACTAATGTTCAACTTCGTAACCTTGTAATTTTGAACGAATCTAGAAGGCAAGGAAACTCTTGGATCAGTACACCCAGAGATATGATCTGTTATCGTAGCATGGAGGATTTTGTGACCCGACAGATTTAACGTGTATCAGTCGCCATTTACTACACGGGGATGGAACCCACAACCTCTTGGACAAGGGCCCAGTGCCTAACCAACCAGGCTATCTCGTTCTTTTTGATTACATTTGGGTGAAAATACTCTAAATGTTATCAAACGCTATTTATGCTATTCTTATAAAGCAATCTCTTTATTTTTATTTTTTTCGTTTCATAAAGATGGCTCTTCTCCTGGGATATTTTTTCATTCTGTCATTTTTCTTGTTATTTTTTCTACACATCTAGGTTAATTCAAGTTTCTAAATCTTGTAGATCTTGTGCAGTGAAGTAAAATGTAACGTAAGGCAAAAGCGAAAAAAAATAAAAAAATCTTTAAAAAGCACTCTAATCAACAGCACAAATTGCAACTCTGTAGTTACATTTCTGTGCCCTATAGAGCGACCCGTATCGCCTTTTCAACAAATTTCTCATTTAATAATTCTCAAAAGTGAATATTTTTTACTTTATCGTCATTGCAGTAAATTTTTTACACATTTTCGTAATATCAAGCATCTACGTCTTAAAGTTTTTGCACAGTACGGCAAAATGCAATTTTAAGAACACCCAAGACAGAGCTTATAATTTTTTTTTTTAAATTTAGAGAGGTGTTAAACCATATTTCAGAACCGATATCTTCCCTTGAAGTCTGTGAATTCATAATTTAATTTCTATTTTCTTATATTCATAATTCCAAATTAAAGAATTCTAGAAAAAAAGATCCAGAAAAACAATGTTTACCTTGTGCACCAGCCGAATACTCTCCGTGTAGTAAATGGTAACTGATCACTGGTAACGGGTCACTAAATCTTCCATGTTAATATAACAAATCATATCTCTGGGGGTACTGATCTAGGAGTTTCCTAGTCTTCCAGATTGGTTGAAATCTACAAGGTTACCGAGTTGAACATCAGTAGTCGTAAACTCAAAATAGCAGGTCGGCTGTTCAACGACGATTATAAAATAAAAAAAAATAAAGGTTTAGTGAACCGGGGTGATTCGAGGGATAGAGCGTTCGCTTGCCAATGAGGTGGAACGGGTTCGAATCCCAGCGATGGCTTGTCGATACGAATTCCGCACCCGGCTTGCTCGACCACAGTGCTGAATTAAAATATTCTCAGTGGTAAACGGATCATGGGTTAGAGTCCCCTTGGCATTAGGATAACCGTGAGCGGTTTTCGTGGTTGTCCACTCCGTGTAACGCAAATGCTGGTAAGTCCCATCAAAAAGTCCTCCACGAAGGCAAATTTCTCTCAATATTTGAACCTGGAGTTCCCTTGTCTTCTGGGCTGTGTTCAAAGTCATAAGGCTGCGGAGTTGAACATTAGTAATCGTAAACCCAAAATTTGGGTCGGCTGTTCAACGACGGTTATAAAATGAAACTTTGGTACGCATGTAGCAAGTCGTACATTTTTTATCTTCTTTCGTCTTTATTTAGTTAAATTTTTTAAAATTATTGGGCAATTTAGGAACACTCGATAATTCATAATGAATTCGATAATATAAACGAATTAAAATGAATTATGTTATAGAATATTCATATGATAAAAGTAGTGGAATAATTTAAAAGAGTTTAATTCATTAAAAGTAATAAGCTCTCGAATTTATTTTCTTTCAAAAGCTGTTAAACAAAGGAATCAATACCTATTTTCATCCCAGCTATCGCTCCCTACTTTTTTTTATTTTTAAAAATTACACTGAAGTCAAAATTTAATTAGTTTCGTTGAACTTATTTTTCCTTTGAAGTTTTTAATCTTCGTGCATAATTTTTTGAACCTATTTCCGAGATAGACTTGCATTCAGCGTTTTAGTTTCCGAAATATTCTGTCTTTGTAAAGGTATAAAGTAGATTAAACTTTCTCGAAAAATATAACATTGTTTTTATTTTCTTTAAATGCAACATTTTGTTCGAACAACTTTGAGGACTTCTATCTTAATGCTTTAACGAAGCCATTTTTAAGCTTACGATAAATAACTAATCAATAATAAACTAAGAGGATTCGATTTCTAGAGTATTAAAAAAAAGTATGAAACAAGCAAAAAGTGAAATTCATTAACGCATTGGTTCTCATTTTAAATTATTGCACAAGAGTTTATTATAATAAAAGTTAGAATAAGCTTTTATAACTTCTATAATAATAAACAAAGAACTTGTTCTAATATATTTTATATCAACGTTTATTATAACTTCTGTTATAATAAACGTTTATATTTATTAATCGATATTAATAAATATAAACACGCAACAGGATTTGATACAAGATTTATTTATATAAATTTATATTGCACTCTTTAAAAATATTGGTAAAGCGTTTGATGAGACGGCGTTAGTTTGTTTTAACCTTATTTAATAAAGCCCGGAGTTTGATAACACAGGCATTTTTCTTTTTTTTTTCTTTGGTAAATTTTCTAGTTTAGAGCATATTACAGACTTTTAGGGCATTTCTTTTTTCCATTCGGCATTTTCTTTTTAAAAAAAATACGGAATTTTCTGAAATTTTTAGATCTACTGGCTACTTTTTACAATCTTCACACGTTTTAATTCCTGTAGTACACCGCTCTAATCGCAAATAGTCCAATCGTAAGGACCCTGTTCCCAGTACAGCATCACTGGCTGCAGTCAGTGTGTGGGTGGGTGACCACTTGGATTAGTCTGCGTAGGGACTGAGGATGTGCGGTATGGGTCCTCGTTACACTGTTCTACCGCAAAGTGCTCGACTTCACGTACAGGTCGTCGGGCTACCGAAGAGGGTGTTGCCATCCCTCTGCAGAGGATCATAATTGTGATGGCGTGTCTTCGGATCATCCTCAGGGATGCTTCCCAGACCGTCGCCAATAGCAGCTCTAGTGCGACGTAAATCAAGTACCTACGTACCTATCTAATCGCAAAAAACTTGAAACTTTTTTCGCAAGAGTGTTTGCTAATTATGTTCTCGAAGTTATAGTTGCAATTAGAAGAAGGAAAAAAAAAGACATTTTATAGATTTTTGAAGTTGCTATCTCCATTTGATGATAGATTTGTTAACTAATTTTGAAATTGAGCGAAGAGGAGTTTTCTAAACACAAACATCCTGTTTTTATTTTTCCCCAATTAATTGTTCAAATCATTAATTTAAAATTCAAACATTGTAAAATTAATGCCTTCAAATATTCGTTCAGCTCTTAGGCAACATTCTCTCCTTTTTCTTTTTCGCATTGGCGTTTTTACGCCTGATAAACAAAACAATTTTAAGAAAATAATTATTTTAAATAAAAAAGATTCGTTTTTTTATGTTCAATATTTACTAAGAATACTTGTTATCCTGGAACAGTAAAAACATAAGATTTTCAACAGGCAAAAAATCAAAATAATCTAAAAAAAAAAAATATTATAGCAAATATATACATCTTTTGAACAGAACAAAAATTATTTTAATGGTTTCAGAATATCTATTTTAAATATCACAAAAGGGGAAGATAGATATTTAAAGGAGTTTTGATTAAAGCAATTTAAATAGAAGCTTTTATAAAGATTCAAGAATTAGAGGATTTATAGAAACAATATCGGTCTCAAATTAAATATTTAATTTTTAAATTTGTATCTTCTTTTAGATAACCTTTGATGTTTAGGGGGTAGTATTCTTTTAAATACACTCAACTCCCTTATTAATTTCTCTATTTAAATTCACTTCTTCATTTAAATTCATTTTGTAGTTTTCCGAGTTTTTTCTTTTAATTTAAACATAAGATACTTCGTAAAAATTCATCGAATTACTTTAATGAATTCGCTGGGTTCTATGTAATCGTAAATGAACTATCTTATTTTTATTTTCGAAAAGTAAATATTTTGCATGACGTAGAATCGCTATTTACTTTCGATTAATTTATGCATCTAACCTATCTCACTCTTCCCTTCCCTTCCTTAAAAACAATTAGAAAGAATTTTTGATAAGAAATTCCGGATACTTATCAAGGTTTCTGAAATTCCGATTATTTATAAACCACATAACTTAAGAAAAATGCAATAAAAGAACACAAATCCGACGTGTTAATAATGACAGCGATTATCTATTATAATTACTCCAATAACAAACTCACTCATAATCTCAAATTTCCCCTGTAGTTTCTTTTAAATTTAAACGCATCATTGTAATCATACCTTAATAAGATTTGATTATCTTACGATCTTAATAAGATTGAATAAGATTTCATACCTCGAATTTTTTTCTTCTCACAATATATTTTTTACCCTTTTGAGAAACTGGTCTGAAGCCATTTTCCTACCTTATTGTATATGAATCTCTCATTATATGCATCTTTTAATTCTTCTGTAGTGTAAAGGCATTAAGTACATTAAGTTAAATGCTACAATAAATTTAGTTCAATAAATCAAATATTCAATTCGCGATCGCAACGAACTATGGGGGGCGTTGTTGTATGAGACGCATACCTGCGATTTCTATATGAACCGTCATTCAGTTACTCTGGAGACGTCTTTAATGTAGCGTGTAGCATTGTAACGTTCCTTCTTTAATGTGGCTTATTAAATTTAAAAAAGAAAAATGCTTGATCTTCTTTCTTGTACAACCGAAAACAAAATGGTATCTCTTTTTATTAGAGAAGGAACATCCAAAACACATCGGAAAAATATTTGTACATTAACAGAAAAAAATATGTATATTCTTATAAGAGTTAAAACCTAATGCCCGAGAAATAGTATTACTAAAT
>NC_092208.1:2830429-2834625 GCF_043381705.1 Parasteatoda tepidariorum | reverse complement strand
ATAATCACAATTTTTCCTCCGATGAATTCGGATATCTGACCCCCATAATAAAGGGGGTGGCCACAATCTAAGAAATATGGCCCCGCTAGTCAGTTCAGGAGAGAGGTCCACTGTTTGGACTCCTTTATGTAAATTTTATTTTTTGCGTATTTCACTGTAACTCTGTAACTTTTTACGTGAATTGCAAATTTCTCGCACTTAGTTATAAAATTAGTTTATAATTCCATGCAAAAAATAGATTTTGGTAAATGTTTGTTACTTTTTATTATTCAATAATGGTCAAAAAAAATTTGAATTGTAAGGTATAAAATTTTTTACACCCTATTAAAGAATGTATTTTAACCCGGTATAGTATAAAATTTGAGTGAAATCGGAAGATTAGTTACTGAGATATCTTTAAAAAGTTGAATTTTTGGGGGTCTAAAATCTCAATCCGTCGAAAAGAACGTATTTTTATTCAAAGAAAGTACGTTTTTGTGTCTGATTCTGTATCGCCTGGAAAAATTAATTAGCCTATTTGAAATGACACCTTCGAGTCATGAGGATTGAGTTCTAGAACGTGAAGATCCGATCATTGTATCAAAAATTGTGAAGGGTGGTCCCATTTTTATTCTGGCGCACTTTACATGAGTAAGCAACAGAACTCTCTGTCCACTTTTTACATTAAATTTTCTTATTTAAGCTTCCTCTGCCAACCTTTGTATTTCTTAACAACCCTGTGTATACATATCAAAGTTGAACTACCATAAGATATGATAAACATTTAAAAACAACATAGAATTAATCGATTTTGCTGATAACTTAAATAATTTCATGAATCATTTTTGTTATTAAATGTACTTTCGATTTATTTTAATGAAATATTAGAAAAAAAAATCACAAATAAATTAATGATCATACATCTGCAAAAGCCTACAAAGTGGGAGAGTCTAATGTGTAATAATTTATTTTATACACATATTTGCGGCCTATGCTTTATTTTGATAACCTAATCAGGATAATGCACCATGTTATAAGGGTTGAATCGTCATGGATTGGTTCGAGGAACATTCCAGTGACTTTCAAGTCACGTCTTGGCCCCAAAATTCACCTGACCTTAATCCAATAGAGCATTTGTGGTCCTACTTGGAAAACCAAATTCGTTCTGCTACGCTACCCCATACATTCGTGCTGCTACGCTATACCAGTTGGTGAGTGCTTGGTACCAGATACCTCAGACTACCTATAGCACCTTGTGGGATCAATGCCACGGCGGGTGGTAGCAGTTTTGAGGTAGCAGCTAAAGGTGGTCCTACATGTTATTAGCAGGGTGGTCATAATGTAATGGCTCTTCGGTGTATATGTATATGAAATAACGGTGGAGCCACACCGATATTTTTTAGTTAATTAAGAGTCAAAACAGCATGATTAACGAGTCCAGTTTCGGCATAATCTTTTATTTTACCAAACGATGGTGAAATAGCAGTTTCACCTCTCTCCAGACGGAGAGGGAGAGACAGAGTTTCAGTCAGATCTGACGGAGTTTAATTTGTAAGCATGAAATACCAAAAAGCACGTAAAAACCATTGCTCCTCAATTTTCTACGACAATTAAAATGTGTGAAGAGGCCAGTCATATTGCCTTTTCTGTGTATTCTTACGCCTCATCAAAATTATTTATTACTCATAGAAAATCGTTTACTCCTTCCTTATATGGAAGTGAAAGATCTTAAAATAACTTCTCTTTTGAAATATAAATCTAATTATTATTCATTGGTATGTTTTCAACCTTGGAGTCCCAAAATAGAATTTCTACCCTTATCCTTTACCAAAGATATTTTATGAAAACGAAAGAGTTTTAATGCTTTTATTAATACAAAAGTATTTATAATTTTTGTATTACATACATATATATATATATTGTGGAAAATTTAAAATAGTTCGCCTCGAGCAACAGTATCATGCCAAATGATACATTTTTCCTTATTTTGATTGGATAGACTACCATAAACGTGTTTTGTTTAGTTTTTACGTGTTTTGTTTCGTTATTACGTAAAGCTTTCGAGAAGGAAAAAAAATATTACAAATAAATAAGAATTGGGATTATTTTTGCTTTTTCAATTGTGTTGGTATATTTCTTTCAGTTTCTTGTGCAAAAGTTCGTAGTGCAATTCTGTACTGATTTTTTTGTTGTCTTTTTTTTCACCCCGTTTGAAGATTCGGTATTCATAATGAATAAATAAATATGCAAATAATGAGTCAATCACATTTAATTTTTCAGCTTTTTCCGTTGTTCTGTAAAGGCATTTGGCTTACAAACTTATTACTTATTAGCCAACACAAAAAGAGTCGTTTCTTAAGAAACTAGTTAGAAACAAATTAGAAAATGAGAGGATATAACATGAATAATTAGAAGAAGAATTTCCCCCGTAATTACCAAAAAATGCTCTTACACAATTAATCTAACAAAAACATTGGTGGAATGGAGGAGAAAAAGAAATGCTCAAACGAATTTTTAGAAAAAAGATCTGCCTTAAGCAAAGATTGACTTAAATGAAGATGTTTCATTTAATATTTTTTTTGAATCGAATATGGTAATGAAATGGCTGTTTTACCTTCATTACGTAACTTATACATACGTATATTAAGAGAATATATATTACGTGTTTTCGTAGAGCCTCTTTTTTCTGTTATCAGATTGAAGAATGTTTTATATTAGATTATAAGATTATCTGTTTTATAGCAAGCATATCACTTGAGCATCGATGGTTTTATTTCGCTTTGATTGCGAATGATACATTTTCTTTTTCATTTGTTCTTTTTTACGCAAATCATTAGACTTTCGGTATTTCGTTTTAATCGTAAAAATTACTTTTGAACTTAAAGGCTTCGATCTAGTTAACGTTCGTCAATAAAGGAAAATAAAAATGTGTGCTTTAGAAAAATAAATTACGTTACATTACTTTCACTTATGAGAGTTTCAAAAAAGATTTTTTTATTATGATTAGGTGTTTTGAAATAAACAAAATAACTAAATATGATGAATTATTCTAAATAAAATTTATTTGGTGGAATGCTTTTTTGTAAGGTTTAATTTAATTTAACCCATTTAAACTTTTAGAATTATCTAAGACCACGTTCCTTTTTTTTCTTTCCAATTCCTACTATTAATTCACACTCTCCCTATATCTTGTTCAGATTTTCAATCGTTAATAAAATACTTTTTATTCATTCTTCAAGTTCAAATACAATTTTTTCAAAGTTGTAGTGGAGGACACTGGATGTTAAGACAGTTGTTTCAAATATTAATTCATTCATTAAATTTAAGTAATTAATTTTAGTTTCATATGGGTGAAACTAAAATTTATTTCCTACTACTTTCGAGTAATTATTTTAATAGCAGTAATTATTTTAATAAACAGTAACTAAAATAATAATAAAAAGTGTGGACCTAAGTAGCAATTGATTTTAATTTTTTTTTTATATTGCATGTTATAAATTAGGTAGATATACTATATAAGAATTAGTTAATTTAATTTAGAACTGTTTCCTCCGCTCAACTCCGCATTATACGGCAGAAACGGTTAATCTAAACGTCTCTGAGATATTTATTTACTTCTTTATTCGAAAGACTCCGCGAGGGAATTTATGAGCAATGTTTGGAAGCAGAGCGCAATATTTCTAGTAGACGGCTTCAATAACTGCTTCGTTAATTATTGATGAGGGGGGGGGACTTCCTTATTGCATTCGAAGTCGAACGGATTTGCCGTCTCTCTTTGGAATTCTCAGAAAAGATTAAAAACAGGTAAGAACATGATTAATTGTCGATTCAATGTTTGTGTGCGGAAAACAGCAATATGTTTGTCAACAAAGCACATTACTCAACCGATAATTAACCGATCGCGAAAGAGTTTATTTTCGAATATTTTTCTTGCCTCAATGCTTTGATGAACATTAAGGACGTCAGCATAAATTTACAAAAGTAAAATCCAGATGAATATTAAGTGAACGCTAAGGAATTAACAATAATAGAAGTTTAGAACAGTTCTCGCGTCCCTTAATTTGAAACAATTTCATCACAAAAATGCTAAATATAATGAATGTATAATGGGAATGGATGGGTATATTTTATTTTATAATCGTCTTTGAAAATCAGTTGGGTTTTACGACCACTAATGTTCAACTACGTAGCCTCGTGATTCTGAACCCAATCCAGAG
>NC_092208.1:2829297-2829929 GCF_043381705.1 Parasteatoda tepidariorum | reverse complement strand
ATAATACAGTAGTTGCATCATGCTTATGCTAACCTACTCGAAAAAATTTTCATTTTTACTATCAACATGTAACATTCCTCCCTCTTTCTGATCAGTAGGGTCAAACTGATCTAATAAAAGCAAAGCTTACTAACGGGGAAAAAACTGAAGACACGTTTTGTCCAAGAAAGTAAAAGTCAACATAAAATCTCGTGTTCTCAAGGTTTTTGTAGCTGTAACCGAAATCGGAATCCGCCCACGAAAGCTACAGTGCAGCGGTAAAAGAAGAAATACAAGGCTGAACACAGGTCTTACGGGTCCCAGGACAGAACTTAATACGGGCCCAGTCCTTAAAGCACAAAAATCCTTACTTTCATTATTTTTTTTTGTAGAATTATTAAAGACGATTTATCAAAATTGTTTATATATATATATATATATATATATGTAAAATGTTGCAGTCGGACCGAGCAGGAAAACAGACACAGGATTTTAATTAAATCAGAGTAACTTTTATTTGAACATTCTTAGTTGAGTGAGAGCGAAGAAGTGATGTTTACTCCATCAGCAAACAGTCTTTCTGGTAGGGAAAATCTTGCAAAAAATCCTAAAATGTCTCTATTTAGGGAAAAGAGGGAAATCTCAGAAATTAC
>NC_092208.1:2820428-2829174 GCF_043381705.1 Parasteatoda tepidariorum | reverse complement strand
ATCTAGATCAATCTATACCTTATAAAATCCACACCAACGCCCATTAAGTGAATGTCCCATAAACAAAGGCACATCTATTTATAGTTGTTGTTAAAAAAAAAATGAGGAAAATGAGCACCTTGAATAGCTTTTGATCTAGTAATGTATTCGGATTTTTAAGAACTGGAACTTTCAATGATTCGAGGGAATGACTTCAAATATGCTTATTAGTTAGTGCAGATGATATTTTATCCCCTTATTTCTCGCTCCCGTGAAACTGACAGGGTAAGATTTCGCCCGCTATTTCTCGCTCCCGTGATATTGACGGGCTGGAGTGTTCAGTAGTAACGCGCCAATAAGAATAAAACTAATTCATTTCTTTTGCCCGGAAAACATTTTATTTCTCCTTTTACACACCTGATATCAGTACCTTGATATTTTTAAGGTAATTGTAGATAGTTAGTTTATTTTGAACTAGTTGCAGCACTAATCAAATATGTAATACAAATACAAAAGCCAAAAAAATAGACACTTTTATGATCGTTCTCTTCAAAATTAACCGATCGTTAAGGGGTTAAGTAACGAAATCATGCACAAGATCCTGCTTTCTCTGTATAAACACATCGTTTTGTTTACGAAGGATTATGATTCCTTACCCAAAATTACACCAATCTGGGATAGATTAGACATTAGTCATAGTTTAATCATGAGAGACCCCTTAATGTTTATTTTACTTTAAGCACACTTTGCACTCGAGAACGTTTTAAGCAAATTGAAAATTCTTTTTTCACAAAACAATAAAATTCATTCATGAAAAGATTATTTCACACAATAGAATAATTTTTATTAATTATTTATTATTTTGGAATAGTAAAAAAAAAACTGAATTGCAAAGAGTACACATTTTTGTATCATTTTATAGATTATAATTTTGTATGGCAAAATATAAAATCTGAACTAAATCCGCCGAATAGTTCCTGAAAAAACGAATTTTAAACATCTAATTTTTGAGAATGGTGGAAGAGCCCCTTTAAGAATATTGAGTTGAAACTTAAAGCTATTGCTCTTCTCTATCCTAGCTCGTACAATGGTTTCCTGAGCCATAAATTTCTGGAGAAGATATCGCCCCTTGGAAAACGTGGATTTCATTCTATTTAGTGTCAAACAAGTGGTTTTTTTGTTGCACACTTTTCTTTCCACTTTTCTTTTCATCTTTCCATCATAAAACTTTTATTTAGGGACTTTTAACAATAAAGGAAGCTAACTAAGAATATATATAATTAAAAAAATAAAAACCTATAACTACATATTTTTCAAACAAACAATATTTTATTTTATTTCATATCAGATATATGAAATAAAATAATGATATAGATAGTATATTACATGTATTTTCTATTATATTATCTGTATATATTATCTTAGATAATATATTATACATATTATCTAGAAATATATATAATTAAAAAATAAAAACCTATAAATATATTTTTCAAACAAACAATACTTTACTTTATTTTATTTTATATAAGATGTATAAAATAAAATTATAATATAGGTAGTATATTATATATATTATCTATCATATTATCTCTATATATATTATCTAAGAATATATATACTTAAAAAAAATAAAAACCTATTAATATATTTTACAAACGAACAATATTTTATTTTATTTTATATCAGATATATTAAATAAAATTATAATATGGAAAGTATATTATATATATTATCTATTATATATATGATCTATGAATAGATATAATTACAAAAATAAAAGCCTATAAATATATTTTACAAATGCACAATATTTTATTCTATTTCATAACCAGTGTTAAACCAAAGGCAAAATTTTGAGATTACGACTATCAATGTTTAACTCCTCAGCAAATGTAATTTTGAACCCAATCCAGAAGACAAGGAAACTCCTAGATCAAGCTGTGGGACAAACTAGTCTTTCTTGAGAGCGTTTTAATGGAACTAGCCCGTATTTGCGTTACCTGGAAGGCAAAACAACGCGAACCTCCCACGGTTAGTCCAATGACAAGGAGATTTTAACCCATGATCCGTCTGTCTACCTCTGGAGATATTTATTACAGCATTGTAATCGCTGCTAGCCGGGAGAGGAATTCGTATCGTACCGAACAAGGGTGGAATTAGAGCCTGGGTCACATCGTTGAGAAGCGAGCTCTATCTCCTGAACCACCATCCCCTGAGCTTCTGAAAAATTTCGAGAATATTAAATTAAGGTCTCGTTCGGTGACCCCGTCATCCGTTGCTCCGGGCGATTGTCCACCCCTTCCGTCGGCCCTGTACTCTAGTACATTGTCCCTCCTCCCTTCTGTACGGCCTTGAACACATCAGATGTAAAATGCATGCATATTTTTCTTAAATTGTCTTATAAAATACGAATATCTGCTACTTTTAAACTGAAATTCTAGTACTTCTAAAATTCCTAAAGAGTTAACATTTGTACCCTGTTTTACCCGCTAGTGGGGTGTAACCAGGTGCTTTGACTTTTACTAGAAAAAAATTTCATTTATATAAATACGAGATGTAACAACTGAACAACGAATTTCTTGGTTAAATCACATAGTTTCTAGGCGCAGCACTAACAGGCCTTCGAATCTCAGCTACTCGGTATTACTCAATCTTATTTTTTTTTAGTTCAATTGGGTGCTTGCACTTCAAGAAGAAGACTTCCCATACCCACACATGCGATCTATGACGTCAGTGCCAGATAATCTTTATCACCAAAAAGTTTATTAGTTATTAAAGTTAAGCTAAGTTTCTCTTCACATGTTTTTTTTTCCAATGTCCATTTGTGTTAACATCCGTCAATTCAGGCATATACAGGGCGATTTTCTTGGCCTCTCTTTCGGGGGCTCCCTATTAGGTGATAAAAGCGTCGCTCCCACAGTGAGGACAGATAGTACAGAGAAGGAAAGAACATCCATGCCGTGATTCGAACCCAGAACCTTTCTGATCCAAGGACAGTTCCCTACCCCAGTCGGCTTCTCTTCATATGTTGGAATGTTAATTAAATGCATAGCCGTATCGCACATCGAATTAGTTGAAATATAATTCTTTCTTGCCTTTTTGTACTCTTGTCTTTCTTATACTTCTTTTATTCAATTTAGATTTATTATTTGTTTGCGTATTTTATTGTGACCGTGATATACGAGGGTTGTAAATTAAATAGGGGCTGTACACGATTGTACACAGTGCGCTGGTTCATTAAATACGAAATTTCAACAAACAATATTTTATTTTAACAATTGTAAATAACCAAAATCATTGCACTATTGCAATGAAAGCCATGACTGGCTCAAACAAGAGTTCAAGAGAAACTGAGCAGTTCACAACAATTGCTACAGATGGCGCTTCGCCTAAGACCGAACAGGGGCAACTTAACCTTTAAACTCACAGAAGGACGGGCATGCGCAAATTAGATATGGGAGCTGTGAGGTGGGGCTGTTGTCGATGTGTAGAGTGCAAAAAAAAAGTCGATTAGCTTAGAACGATAGTTGTTGTGTGGCGTTAAAGTGAAGAGTTTCGTTTCCATCGCTCTAAAGTATGTTTTCAAAAGGTGATCAGCGGTCGTGGCTTACAATCGAGATTGCCCTTGGCAAAAATGCAACAAAATGCTATCGAGGATTAGTGGAAGCCTTTGGAGCAAATGCTTTACCATATAGGACAGTAGCACGATGGATTCAAGCATCTCGTCTTTTTTCGTCATTAAGCCTTTTCACAACATGCTTTAGAGCGAAGGCAACGAAACTCCTCACTTTAACGCCACACAACAACTACCCTTCTAAGCTAATCGACTTTTTTTTGCACTCTACACATCGACAACAGCCCCACCTCACCGCACCCATACCCTATTTACGCATGCGCGCCCTTTTGTGAGTTTCAAGGTTAAGTTGCCACTATTTAATTTACAACCCTCGTATTTTTGTTTTGTGCACCTAACAACTTCGATGCAAATTTAGTTTTTTTATGTTCCACGTGGCTTTGTGCTTGTCCTTGTGTTAAGCCTCTGTTACAACATATAGTGAAAGAACTGAAATCTTTGTGAAAGTATTTAGAACTAGTCACTTAAGAGAATTGATACTTGACGGGGCTTGGCTTACTAAGCTATCAGCAAATGTAATTAAGCATCATTGGCGTCAATAATAGTATGGTCCCCTTTTTATGATTTTCTGGTAGGAATTATAACTACTTTCTCTATTAATTTTTCTCCTCAATATAAAATTTATTTTTCAAATTCAATTGCAAACTTAATTTTGAATCACTTAGTTTTATAGATTCATGCTTGAAAAACATAACTATAAACAATTAAATAACTTTAGACATATTTCCTGATTAAAAACTTCATTCACTCCAAAAATATACAGATCGGAAATAAAAGTCGACAAGCTTTTAAACGCGCAAAAATCTGCGCCAATTGAATAGACGTGAATGATCTGATAAGTCTTGAAAACGGAGAGCTATATTTGAGCCGTTGAAAAAGGTCTCCTCTTCTTTCCAATTTGTATATATTTAAAGAGAATGAAGATTTAATTAAGTAATGTCTTACCGCTTCAGTTTCTTCAATTATTCATTTGATTTAACTTTATATATATATACTAATGTGGGTAGGGGATAAAGCATTCACCTTCCAATGACGTGAACCGGGTTCAAATCCCAGCAATACCGGTCGATACGAATTCTGCATCCGACTCGAATCGGCCACAGTGCTGACGTGAAATATCTTCAATGGTAGTCGGATCATGGGTTAGAGTCTCCTTGCCATCAGGCTAACCAAGAGAGGATTTCGTGGTTTTCTTCTCTATGTAAAGCAAATGCGGGTTAGTTCCATCTAAAAGTCTTCCACGAAGGCAAATTTCTCCCAATACTTGATCCTGGAGTTCCCTTGTCTTGTGGATTGGGTTCAAAATTAGAAGGTTACGGAGTTGAACAACAGTTATCGTAAACTCAAAAAATTGGGTTATTTTTTAAATATGGGTGGAACTTGATTTACGATTTCGGTAAAGGGAAGAACTGGAAAATATGAATTTAAGCGTGGAAGCCTATTAAACTACCGTCGTGAGGTGTTTTGGCTGGTAGTCATCTTGTTAACGTGGTGATTTAGTGAGAATGGCACCAGCTCAGGCGTGGTTTATGTCACCTTATTAAGATTATATGTGACGTAGTGCATCTAATATAGTTGGTGAAAAGAAAAATCCAGCCCAAAAAACGAAGGTAGTTTCTTGACCACTATTTAATAATGCTTGCGTTTACAATAAATTTTGTAAAAAAAAATTTAAAAAATTCACCTTTTCCCTTCCTTGTATTTTATTCAATCAGAATCAGTTGCTCAATGCAGACAGTGCGCAGAAAAGTGTTCTGTTCTTCAAAATCGAACGAATCACCTGCTCAGTATGCCATTCCCGTCCCTTAAAAAAAGTTTAAACTTCTTTAAAACAACATTTTTCTTGCCTCAAAAATTTTTCAATCTCCTCATCTCATCCCTTATTCATGTCATTAGACAGTGTTTACACATTTTCGTAACGTTAATCAGTAAAGATACATTTTAATGCTTTAAGAAGGAAATTAAAAACAAAAATTTTCTTTTACTTCGCTTTAACTATCGAAAAATCAAAAGATTTAGGTGATAAAAATTTGAAATAGATTTTTAAATTCAACCAGCAAAAAGGGGGGAGGGACACATATGTTGATTTAAGACCGAGGGGAAAAACTTCTTTCCTTTTATAAAGTAATCTATGTACATCTTATGAATAAATGTATTTATACTGATTGTTATTCTGTTTCTTTATCTTCAATCAATGGACGCTTCGTCTACTTAAAAAAAAAAGCCCAACACACATTTTTTCTGCTGTATTTCATGAAGGAACAATACGAAACGTGTATCGATAAACTGTGTGTTTCTAATTGTGACTTATTTGTGAGTGCTAGGCACACAATTATTAAGAATTTATTTTCTTTGCTGTCATGAATGCATTACTAAATCTAAACTTTTCCTTACTTGCTTCATTTATATTCGATTTTAGAAAAGAGTTCTCTGTATTTTTGTTCAGTATTGTGAGTAGTTCATAAAAGTATTTGAATACTTAAGTGTCATACTATACTATACTATACTATACTATACTATACCATACTATACTATACTAAATACTATACTATACTATACTATACTATACTTTACTATACTAAATACTATACTATACTATGCTAAATACTATACTATACCACACTAAATACTATACTAAATACTATACTATACTAAATACTATACTATACTATACTTTACTACACTATACTAAATACTATACTATACTATACTAAATACTATACTATACTATACTTTAGTATACTAAATACTAAACTATACTATACTAAATACTATACTATACTAAATACATTACTATACTAAATACTATACTATACTATACTTTACTACACTATACTTTACTACACTATACTAAATACTATACTATACTAAATACTATACTATACTATACTAAACTAAATACTATACTAAACTAAATACTATACTAAATACTATACTATACTAAATACTATACTATACTATACTAAACTAAATACTATACTATACTATACTAAATACTATACTATACTAAATATTTAAGTGTCTTAATTATTCTTTTTTTTTTTAAATATATAGGCGCAAGTATATTTAATTTTATTTTATATACGTCGTTGAAGAGCTGACCCAACAGCTGACTTTTAGTTTACGACTACTAGCGTTTAACTCTGTAGCCTTGTCATTTTGAGCCCAATCCAGAAGACAATAAGACTCCTGGATCGGTACCCTCAGAAGTATGATTTGTTATGGAAGACTTTGTGACTCGAACAGATTTAACGTGCATCAATCACCATTTACTACGCAAGGAGTTTTCGGTTGACGGGGGTTCGAACTTACGAGCTCTTAGACATGCCTACCAACCAGGCTATCCCGACCACTCGTAAGTACAGAAATTCGATTGTGTCTTTATTGTGCTTAATTTCGTATAAACATTGGATGAATGATAAACCTTTTGTATTGATTTAAGCTGAAATAAACGTGATGGAAAAAACGTTGCATACTCTATTTTAAAATGTGTGAGGAACATTAAAAAAAAATAATAGGATTTAATTGAAATTTTTCTCAAACTTGAAAAAAAAACACAAAATTGTGTTACATTTGGACTGAGTATGATGTTAATTCCCGTAAATGATGTTTAAAAGCTTACACGTTGACTATAGAATAAGTAAAAATTTACTAAGCCTACTTTTTCTTATTTGATTGACATCTCGCAATTGCCTAAAACTACAAATCACCGACAATCTAGTTTTTTCCCCCTTTGACCCTAAGACAGAATTTTTACAATTGTTTGTCGGTTATTTTCTGGGAAAGGAAATGCACTTGGAACTTTCACTCCAGAAACAATCAAAACAGTCGTTTACTATCGGCATAATTTATCCTAACTGTAGAATTTGGATAAATGTCATTGCAAGATGATTTAATTGAATCTTATTAAAATTACAGAAGAATTGTGTACTTGAGACTTTCTTTTATAGCTTAACAAAAGAAGCAATTACTGCCGAATGTAAAAGATTAAAAGCTTCAGGTTGATGTATGAAGATCTCTACTAGTGAAAAAAAGTAAAGATATACATTATTCTTATAATATCTTTTTATAATAGGGAGGTTAAAAATTAATAACCTTAGTGAACCGTATAAAATATCACATTAGTGAATTATTACCTTCGCAAGTTTTTAAAAAAAAAACAGCTTTAGGTTGAGCTATATGAGTCTGTGGTGTAAAATGTCGCATCTTAAGTTGATAAATTAATGCCTCTAAAAATACAAATATATATACTTAAGGTTGCGAAATAACAACCAAAGGTAGAACATGGAACACCTAAAGTTAGTAAAAAATAACCTTTTTAAGTGCCAAAAAATAGAGGTTTAAAATAACCGGAAGTGTAAAATGTCACACCTTAAATAGATAAGTAAATACCTCAACAACTATATAAATCCATGCTTAAAAAATAATTACCCATAGTAGAACATCGAACACCTTACGTTCATGAAAAACAACCTGTCCAACTGTCAAAAAATACACTTTAGGTAGACTCAGAATAACCTGAAGTGTTAAATGAAACTCCTTAGGTTGTTGATGAAATACTTGCACAGGTGACAAAAAAATATACTTCATGTTGATAACAAATAACCTAAAGTTTAAAATGAAACACTTTAAAGTAGTAAATATCTACCTCTCCACAGATGTAAGATGAAACACCTCAATTTGATACACATATACCTCTGGAGGTATATCTAAGGTATATTTTGAAGTATTCATTTGCATTCATTTTCAACCTAACTACGTATTTAAATAACAATCTCATTTAAACCTTTGAAAAATACCTCATTTATATCTCAAAAATACCTCAATTTTTCTGCAAAAAACAGTTATAGTGACTCCATATATTCATATATGTATAGATATGAATTTTTACGTTCATATATATATATATATATATATAAGTTCAAAATGAAGAATAAAACAAAGACAAATTATAGACATATGAAAAAAAAGAAAAAAACGAAATTTTATTTAAAAAACCGGAAAAAAAAAGATATAATCTTTTCTTCAGCCCACACGATTATATCCGCAAAACAGAGTGCTTTCTGATATTGTATCAATAAAGCCAAAGCAAAATATATTAATACAATAGTGTGAGGAGCACTCAAAAAA
>NC_092208.1:2797712-2819718 GCF_043381705.1 Parasteatoda tepidariorum | reverse complement strand
TAATGTAGAGGTAGAGATTCTATAGTTTTTTTAATATTTATTTTGATTTAGAATTTGTGTTTTTTTCTCAATTAGTAAAACGAAGTATTTTAATGTAAAAGGAATGCGTACTTATTCGGCATAGAAAATGTCTCCCCCCCCTTTTATTTAATCTTTGCATTAAAAACGTATAAAGAAGACAAATTTATTCTTATAAATTTGCATTTAAATATACTTTAAAGTATATAATATTATGTTATAATATTATTAAGTAGATAATATTATGTTTTCAGAAGCAAGTGAAATAAAATATACACTGGTGTTAGAAATTAAGAGAATTTGCAGACTGGGTTGATTATCTCTAGAACTACTGATCCGATTTTAATGACATTTGATATGTATACATATATAGATACAATACGAGACAAACAACCCTTCAACAATTGTAATACATACGCATGATCGTGCGTCACACTCGTTGGAGTCGGAAGGTATGAAATTGAAACAGGAAACGATAAACTGCATACTTATTTCAAGTATGAAATCACACTGCGAGGGCTGTATATGTGTAAGAGGGAACAATGCCCCCTATTTAACCCATGTTTTTGTATATTCTGCACCCGCTGTTTTGTACATTCCGACACCAACGAGTGTTACGCACGATCGTGCGTATGTATTACAATTGTTGAAGGGTTGTTTGTCTCGTATTGTATCTATGTATGTATACATATCAAATGTCATCAAAATCGGTCCCGTAGTTCTAGAGATAATCAACCAAGTCTGCAAATTCTCTTAATTTCTAACACCAGTGTATTTTTCAAAATAAATAATTCAGTTACTTACATTATTTTCAGTGAACTGTTTCACATTTTGAACCCATTCTTTCACTTATAGCATCAAAAATAAGTTTTTTCCCCCTCTCTCTTCCAACATTTGGCTGAAAGAAAATATCGGGAGTGGCAAATCTAATTAATCCTCACTGAAAGCATCTTCTTTTTCTCCCAACATTAGAATGGGCTTCATTAAGAAAACAATTATACAACGTTAAGTGTGAGAAGGAGAAAACGTTAAGAGAAGAATAAATTTTGAAAATGGTCGATGGAGAGGCAAGAAAATTAAAATGAATAGTTTATTAAAATATGTTGCTTCAAGATTGGTAATTGCATAGGTTGACATTTATTGCGTTTTGACTCACAGACTCAAAACATAATTAAATTACTTTTAAACTAGAACACCTATATTTTATTTTCTAACCGTCGTTGAACAGCAGATACCCAATTTTTAGAATTTACGGTTACTTATGTTCAACTCCGTAGCCTTGAACCCAATCCAGAGGACAAGGAATTTCCCGGATCAAGTATTGTGAGAAATTCGCCTTTGTGGGGGACTTTTTGATGAAACTAATCCGCATTTGTGTTACATGAAGAGAAAAACCATGAAAATTTTCCACTGTTAGCCTTACGGCAAGAGAACTCTTAACCCCATGACAGTGACATATATTTCAGAAAAATGGACCAAAAATGGAAAATTTTTTGACTATTTCATTTTGTTCTTTATATTATTATAAAAGTTAGAAAATAGTTTTTTATTGCAAAAATAAAACTTTAAATGCAATAATTACTGCATTTATAATTTTTACATGCACATAAAAAAGTAATGGATTATACACACTCCTTGTTCAATTAGAGCAAATTAAACAAAATTTTGAAGCTCAATATAATATTACTAGTATGATATAATATAAAAACACAACAATATGATTTTCAATACATACATTTTACAAATATTTTACAGTATGGTAGATCCCAAAACCTCCACCCACATTTCCCTTCCTCGAATGAAGTCTTAATCGGTGAAAAACTACGACCACTCATGCCATCTGTTAGGAAAATAGTGAGTTAAGTATCCTAAAGTAGAAACGAAAGCAGCTCGGGATTCTAAACATGGAAACGTTCATTTTACTGCTACCCGAAGTCAGTTCGGGTGACACTGGCAAGGGTTTAACCATGATCCATCCCCAACTTAGGATATTTTAAGTCAGTACTGTGGTCGGTGCGAGCCGGGCACGGAATTCGCATTGACCCGCTATCTCTGGGATTCGAACCCGGTTCACGTCATTGGAAGGCGAAAGCTCCGTCCCCTGAGTCATCACGTCTCGAGAACATCTATTGACAAGTGAAAGCTAGTCGACAAGAATCCAATGTATAAACTTAACGCACGAGATTAAAATTTAATAAACTGAAATTCGCTAAAATGTAACTTATGGATGGTGTTTTCAACACAAATGTTAATTGTTAGTATTCAGTTAGAGTTAGCGATAATAAGTTTATTTTGCAAATGAACAATCGATTTAAATTTTGAAGTCAGTGTTGTTGGCAAGGTAATAAGTGTTTCTAACGATTTTTATTCGAATATTAATTTTAAGTTTTCATTGCAGCTCAAACTACATGTTTACTGTCTTTACACCATTTATGTTTATTATTATATAATTGCATGTACTGTCTTCACTATTTACTGTTTTTTTCCTCAATATTTACGGAGTTCACGTTGAACTAAATCGGCTCAAAATACACTGAATACAGTAGCTTTTTATATGGGCTGTAAAGAAACTGCAGACCATCCTAGTGTGGAAAACATAGCCCATAGTCATTCTCTCGTCTGTTCAATTATTAAGAACACCTACTATTTATAAATTTTAAAATGTCGTTAACATTTCAAACACCATCCATAGAACTTTTCGTTGTCTCATCTCTTCAATTATTAAGAACAACTACGATTTATAAATTTTAAAATGTCTACAACATTTCTAACTCCAGCCGTAAGTCTACATTCTCTCATGTCTCTTCAATTATTAAGAGCACTTACGATTTATAAATTTAAAATGTCGTTAACATTTTATACCCACTTCCACCACTATGAGCGTTTACGCACTTCTAACACTTTGTATTTCAATTATCGTTTTCATGTTGCGTGTCGTAAACAATTCTTTTCCTTTGGAAGTTCTTTTCACTCTACCCGCCCCCTCACCCCTTTCATACTCAATAAACGAACTTGAAAATTACCTCGAGGGGGAAAATGTTTTTCGCGTAATAGTAATAAAATAAAATAAAAGTCAAATCTTTAAAAAGACTTCAATAACGCGAAATATCCCTGGGACAAATAAATAAAGATTTTTTCCATAATAGAATATATAGAATGGCAAAGAAAGAAATCAGAATTTGAATTCAGATCAGATCATAAAGAAATCGGAATATCGTGGAAAAACATTTCGATAAATACTGTCTGCCTCAATGGAATTTTCGCCATTTTTTTTAGTAACTTTATTTACTCTCGAATGAAGATTGAAAGTAAACAAATTCCTTTTAAGAAGGGAATATACGTATTAAAAAAATAAACAACTATCAACATTTTTGCAGATAACAAGCGAAAAACTTTTTATTTGTTAAGAAGTAGATAGAGGAAGGGGGAAAAAAAGTACTTCTAATAATGCATGCTTCTTTTTAAACTTCTCATTTTGGATTTGGTAGAATAAAACAATTTCTTTTGTTTTTAATCCATAATATTGAAATGAAATAATAAAAGCTATTCAAATGTACTAATTAAGTGCGAGATTGTGTTTGTTTTTTCTCTCATGAATTACGTGAATATAAAAGAGAATGAAATCTGTAGTTTTTTTCGTTCAAAACGTAAAAAGAATCAGGATATAGAAACTGGAGAGGACATTTTGTTTCTTGAATAAATTTTAACAATTTATTTTTGTACATAAATTTTACTATTTTTTTAACAAATTTATCTAGTTACTTTTATGTACAAAGGTAAAAATTAAAAAAGAAAAAAAGAATCGCTACTGTTTTTTTTCCGTTTCGCACTGCTTACTACTACTTCTTTTTTAAAATGTAGATAAACTACACTACAAACTACGAAAAAAAGTAGTGACTACAGTAATTTCGCTACTTGCGATCACTGAATATGATTATCTGCAAACCGTGTTAGGGCGAAATACAGATCTCGTCTCAATTTAGAGCAAAATATTCAGCTGCATATGCTCAACAGAATCGAACCTAATATAATCTTTTGAGTCGTGATGGCTCAGGGGACAGAGCTTTCGTTTTGCAATGAGGTGAACCGAGTTCGAATCGCGGCGATGGCTGGTCGATACGAATTCCGCGTTCGGTTTGCAATGACCACAGTGCTGACATAAAATATCCTCAGTGGTAGACGGATCATGGGCTAGATTCTTCTTGCGGTCATGCAAATCGTGGGAGGTTTTCGTGGCTTTCCACTCCATGCAACGCAAACGCGGGCTAGTTCCATGGAAAAGTCCTCTACGAAGGCAAATTTCTCCCAATACTTGATCCAGGAGATCCCTTGTTTTATGGATTGGGTTCAAAATTACAAGATTACGGAGTTGGACATTAGTTGTCGTTAACCTAAATATTGGGTCGACTGTTCAGTTACGGTTATAAAAAAATAATAATATTATGAAGTTATAAAAAAAAAATTATTATGAAACACCCAAATCTTTATATCTTTAAATTTCTTTTTCACAGAAAAATATAAACATGTGTAACAATTATTATGCAATATGAGTTTAGGGATCTGCAACGCATGCACAATTTTTCTCACAAGTATGCCTACCACCCCCCATCTGCTGTGACAAATTAATACTAATTGAAAGAAATAATCCAAACGTTGAAATTGCATGAGATTGTAATAACTTTTAAAGAAGCATAACTGTTGTTGTTATAGTCAGCCATTAAGGTAGAACGGGTGCGGTCGTTCTTGTTTTCCACTGGCGCCATCTATGATCAAGAATTCGACTTTTAGCACACCAAAACATCACGCCCGTTTTATAGTAAGGACCCATTCACACACGCATTCATTAATCCACGAATCGTAATTTTAATCTAAACCAGATAAAGATTAATCTCCAATCCAGTACCCCCAGAGGTCTAATTTGTAATGGAAACATGGAGGACTATGTAACCCGACGAATTTAACCCATTGATACACGAACGTAAACAAGTGCAAACCGGTTTCAGAAGCGTAAAAGCTGTATAGTATCACCTGATAATTAAGATTTTGCATAGAATCTTAAAGTGTGTCTCATAATTTGGCCTGGGACTGTAAAATAAAAAACACCTCGTGATCAAGAGTAAATTTAATAAGGACTTTAGATACAGTAGGTATGAAGTTCGTGGCCGAAATATTCAGCTGTAGTGGACTATATTGATCAACTGGTTTTGATTTAAATAAAATAATAACTAAGGCCCGGATTTTGATGACATTTGCATTTTTTTGCATTTTTTGCATTTTTGGACATTTTTTGTCTTTTAGAGCATTTTTTTAGATTTATAGGGCATTTTTCTTTAAATTTTGGGGCGTATTTTGCATTTTAATGCATTTTTTAAAGTTTTTTGTTAATTTTTTCCAATTTTTATTATTTTTTATCAATTTTCATTATTACACTGGCTTCCAAACAATGAAGAAAATCTATAGGATATTAACAGGTGAAGCAAAATCTTTTCAAATTGAAGAAGAATTGTCAGTAAGTGAGACCGTCTTTTTCAAGTACGCACCTATAACATCAGTAGACGTTGAAAGAAGCTTCTGCAGGAATGAAAATTTACTTTCAGACAAGAGACGCTCGTTTACATTTCAAATTATCAAAAAACATTTAATAATCCAATGTAATTCTGATATTTAGTAATATTATGAGATGGAAGTTGTTATATCCATTAAAGTTTCTATACAAAATAAAAATATTTTGGTGTCAATATATTTTCCTTTTTTTGTTATTTTAGGATATAAAACATATTTTTCAAACTTTAATGAACGTAGAACAAGTATTGCATTGCTTTATATTTTTTAAATGACTCATAATAATTTTAAAGAGCAAAACATTTTTTTAATTCAATATTTTTACTTTATTTAAGGCATTTTTTGCGCAATATTTGGATTTTTAAAGGCATTTTTGCCCTTTTTAAGGGCATTTTTTGCACTTTTTAAGGGCATTAGTTGAGATTTTTTAGGTCATCAAAATCCGGGCTCTAATAATAACTCTTTGGAGAGATAACAAAATTAATCATTAGAATGGACAAATACATGCAAGAAATACCATATCGATTTCAGAGAATAAAACAAATAAAAACAAAAGTTATACTCTCCATAACTGATCAAGGCACATCATTATCACAATATAAATCAAGAAAATAAATGAATTTGAAACCGTAAAGTTTACGAATAATTTCGTCTGAATAGAAATACTGAAATGAAAATAGAATAACGATTCCCATTAACAATTCATCATAACATTTCATTACAATACGTATGTAATTTAATTACAAAGTTATGGTTTACATTATAATTACAACAGTTAATATTTATGATCATAACAAGGTCCGATTTAATGAAGGAACAAAAAAAAAACTATTGTTTTCAGTTTGGTATTAAGTGAGGTTTAATTTCGGGTAATGAATAAAGATTTAATTGGGGGAATACAAAATCCTTTCTATGCTAGGAACGAAAATTATGGAAATTAATTCAAATATGTGTCAAAACAATGGCTTATTTATAATTCTCGCTTTAATGGATCGCCTTCTACAGAGATCAATCTTCTTCTCGTGTCACGTGACTGCTATCTTACAGCCCACGTGTTGACGCGGTATTGCGATAAACTTTTTCATATTCATTCGCTGAACTATTACGAGTTGTTTCATTTTATAACCGTCGTTGAATAGCCAACGACTCAATTTTACGTTAACGACAGTTAATGTTCAACTCCGTAGCATTGTCATTTTGAACCTTATCCAGAAGACAACTACCACACCACTGAATCAAGTAATGGGAAAAATTTTGCCCTCGTCGAATACTATTTTGATGCAACTAACCCGCATTTACATGGAAAGGAAAATTACGAAAACCTCCCACGGTTAGCCTGATGGAAAGGGGACTCTTAACTAGTTCAGCGATTTTGTTATAACAGGTAGAAAATTTCACAACGTAACTATAAGTAAATATAATTATATTCAACGGATTTATCGATAATTCTCGGTGTACTTTAATCTTTCTTTCAGCTGGTAATAATAATTTTAAAAAAAAGAAGCGATGTAGTTTAACATTATTTTGACGGCGGAATGTTATTGCGAAATATGAGAGATACTCCGTAATCATGTAAAAACTCTTTCACTGCATTCGATTTAATAGGAAATCTACTTAAGTTTGGCATACACTATAATGGTCGCAATTTGTAAGATTGCTTCCTCGTAAAAAGGGAAAGATTACATAAACGTTTAACATTAGGGCACTGGGCCCATGCCCAAGAGGTCGTGGGTTCGATCCCTGCCGGCTGGTGACTGATGTACGTTAAATCTGTAGAGTCTTTGAGTTTTCCATGTTCCCATAGCAAATCATACCTCTGGGGGTACTGATCCAGGAGTTTCCTTGTCTTCTGGATTGGGTTCAAAATGACAAGACCACGGAATTGAGCATTAGTAGTCGTAAACCCAAAATTAGGTAGGCTGTTCAACGTCAGTTATAAAATGAAATACTAACATACTTATACAATAACATACACGGTGTCTATCCATATGCATACAATTGGTTGTGAATTAAAGGGGAAAATGGTTTCAAATATTTTTAAAAAAAAGTATTAATAACTATTAAATTTGGCAAAATTTTCCTACCTTTATGAAATTTAGATGATAAAAGCAACGAATATTTATCAGTTTTTGCATATTTTTTTGGATTTGATTAGTGCATTGTTAAATTATCTATTCAAACTTTTTTTTTAAAAAAAACGAACTAAATCACAAATATTTGTAAAGTTTTTTTTAAAAAAAAATAACTGGTTTTTTTATATTGTTATTTTGCTAAAAATACAAAATGAGCGTTAAGGATTTTGGCTAGAGATGGACAGAACAAAAACCAGCAGTTAAAAAAAACTGTTATGAGCACAAAACAGGTTTAAAGAATACCCTATTATCTACTAAATAAAATGTTTTTTTTGAGCAATGGCAGATCCTTAAAAAAAAAAAAAAACAGAAATCGAGTATAATAGAAATATTTGAAATCAATATCGGCACGAACTGTTGATCTTTAAATTTTTATCCCATCCAAAACCAAACATTTTTTTTCGTATCGAAAAATAAGGAAGTCACCTTTTATCTGAAAAAAAAATACTTGTGTGTGCTCCTTTTATTTGTACATCAAATGTTCTATACTCTGGAAAACTTTTGTGAGATCGATTGAAATGTTCTATTCCCCACTAAAAATCCCCCAATCAAGTGGCTGAAAAATACCACGCGAAGATTTCTTGTCGATTCAGCCATTTCCCTCTTACCTCTGTCTTCAGGGCCATATTTTAGACTGAATGCTAAAAGAAGGAAATGGTTGAGGGCCACCTAACACTCCCTCCCTAATGGTTCTCCCAGTAGTATATTTTAAGGTAAGCACCTTTTGTAAGTTACGGGCATTTGAGAGAATCGCTTTCTCGGGGTCAGTGCTTACGCTCAAAATGTAATGCGATCTCCGAAGGGATTTTATTCAGGTAGATTTCGTTCCATCAAGTCGATTCTCTTTTTGTGTTGTTCTTCCGAGAGGAAAATAATGCTGCACCATTATTTTGATGAAGAGACCATCAAATATGTATATCAATTAACTTTTTGAGATATTCTTTGGTTTCTGGGCTCATATTTCAAATGGAAAAAAATACGTTTCTTTTATTGAAAAGTATAATATGTAGGGTAAACTAACCAGTGAAGGAACACTTAAGCTTTGCTTGCCTTTTAAAAAATCATATTAATTTCAAAATTCGTATTTTTAGTTAAATGACAGTGTCTATATATTTGTTACTAATTGCAAATTATGTAAAAAAATTGTAGAGAGCTTACATAATATTGTTTTAAAGTTTTGGAGGTTCAAATAACAAGTAGTAAGAAGACCAAGTGAAGGAACACCTAATTTTGGTGATTTTTTAGTGTTCTTTGTGAATTTATAAGCCATACAAATATTTAAAAACAAAGCCTATTCTTGAAATTATAACATATAAATACTTGGAAAATGTTAACTTTTTTTTGTAATCATGAATTGAAAATTAAAGTGTCAACATATTAACACACACTGTTCATTCACTGGGAAATCTATGCCCAGTAAAGGAACAAGCCTGTTCCCTCACTGGTTAAAAGTTGTTTTTCGTATTTTTAACATACTTTTGATGCGGAACATCACTAAAGGTACAAGAAAATTAAAGTTTATCTTTTATTTTCATTAACTTAGAAAAAAAAAACAGTAAAGGAACACTTGTTCCTTCACTTGAATGAGATAAAATGAAAGTTGATGAGTTAATGATATGGAAAATCGCGAGAGTTTTAAGCACAAATGTTTCTAAGACAAAAATGATACTAATAGTACACACAATTCTTATGACTATTAATCTAAACAACTTGTTTTTGGTCTAATTCAATTTAGGTTAAAAATAATACACATTGGAAACAATGCCATTTTTTTTCTAAATAGATATTTCAGACGCTTGAAGAAAGTAATACACGACAAAATGTATTTTTTTATACATGCTAAAACCTAATACATCTTTGTAGTACCTAATGCTTACTAAAGTCATCTTTGGCGAAATTGAAGAAAGGGGATGTTGGCGAACCAGATATAACTTCGAGCTGTAACAGGCTGAGATGGCTGGGCCTTCTATGGTGAAACCCTGAAAATAGCGCCATGAGAATCGTCACCCTCAAGAACCTCGAGGGGTCACGTCTTAGAGGCAGACCCCCTACTAGATGGCTCAACGACATCAAAAATGAACTGAAACAGTGTTGCCAGAATTTAAGATTAAAAAGTAGCGAATGTGAGCTTCAAAAGTAGCGGATTCGAACATTTTGTAGCCCAAAAGAACTACGTTATATATATATTATACTAAATTAAAAAAATAAGTTGAATTTCAATGTTGTAGTTCATTTGCGATTGGCGACGGCTGGGAAACATCCGATGATCCAAAGACATGCCATTACAATTTTGATCCCCTGCAGAGGTCATGTCACCCCCCGCTTCAGTAACAGCCGACCCAATTTTTTGGGTTTACGACTACTAATGTTCAACTCCGTAGCCTTGTAATTTTGAATCCAATCCAGAAGACAAGGGAACTCCTGGATAAAGTATTGGGAGAAATTTTGGCTTCCTGGAGGACTTTTTGATGGAACTAACCGGCATTTGCGTTACATGGACAGGAAGACCACGAGAACTCTCACGGTTAGTCTCATGGCAAGGGGACTCAAACCCATGATCCGTCTACCACTGAGGATATTTCACGTCAGCTCTGTTGTCGGTGCAAGCAGAATGTGGAATTCGTATCGACCAGCCATCGCCGGGATCGAACCCCGGTTCACCTCATTGGGAAGCGAACAATCTATCCCCTGAGTCATCGCGGCTCAGTCAATGATGTTTGACTTCAATGATCTGCTGGGAACCGTGCCTTCACGATCAGTCCACTGGGGGACTTAAATTTCAATGAGCTGCGTTCATAATTTCGCCAAATTCAATATTTCGTTTTAGCTCAGATTACAGGTCACTCGATTTTTCCAGATGATAAGCGATTAATAATGATTGGAGTTAAAGCTTTTTTTCCCCATCATACTAGCCGTGCATTTTTCCATATATATCTTTGCGTTTTCACGAGTCTATGATTTGAAGCATAGATATGGAGATATTCTGGACTCTGCGCGGCAAAGCAAAACAAGAATCCAAAACTAAAGTTGATGCGTTTTCAGAAATAAAAGAAAATATTTTTAAAAAAGATAAAGAAACTGCAGACTTTACAGAATTTCTCATTTTATAATAGGAAAGGAAAAAATTTTTTATAAAAGTATTTCTGTGAGATAAGTAGCATGAAATTCTCTAAGTAGCGCATTTTTAAGATTTGTAGCTTTTGAAAAATAATGAATAGCCCAAAAAGTAGCGGGTAGCCCAAATTCGATTTTGTGTAGCGGGGAGTTTTCAAAGTAGCCCAATCCGCTACTTGTAGCCCAATCTGGCAACACTGAACTGAAAACGCTAAAGATAAGAAATAGGAAGGGAGTTGCCATGGATAGGAGGTGCTGGCATTTGTCAGCTGTTGAGGCAGCCAAGGCCTGCAAGGGGTTGTTACGCTGACAAAGAGAACCTGATAAAAACATAGTGCACAGTAAATAATACAATCAATAATAGCCCTATACGTTTGATACATACATTATACATACAAAAAAACACTTATAATATCCGAACTAATAAGAGTAACGTTCCAAGTAAAGAATAAAATTCAAAACATGGCTGACCTTACTCTCTATTTATGGTGCGATATTAATTTTGCTAAATTTGCTTTAGGCTTAGGAGCTGTTAAACTTCATAAATGACAGAAAACTCGCTATGAATGGTAAAAATACACTTCAATAAAACTTCCTAGACTATTATTTATTAAAGCCTACGGTTTTCATCCTATTCTGTGTGGGAGAGAATGTGATGTTTATTTCCCATCTTTAGCTTATTTTTATTAATCGAATTATATATTTAAAATCATTTAAAACGAACATAAAATATTTATTTCTTCTCGTATGTAACGGATATTTCATTACTAATGCAGACTTATTAATTCCCTGTCGCCTCTTATCGAAAATAAAAATCTATTTATAACTTTGTAATTCTAAATTTCTAACCGAAAATATGTTTCAGTTGCATGGTTGTAATAATTCTCATAAATTTGTTGGCGACTCGTGATCGCCAAGGTATTTTTGAACTCTATATTGATAATGCTGGATTGGCTTTCTTTTGGCTATGTTATATTTTAATAAATTGCCAACTTTGGATCTCCTATCCATGCTTCTGTGTCCGTTGGGAACTAATTACACCTACACATACTTTTTAATTCGACTCTTGTTTAGGAAGGTCGTGAGGAATTTGTCTCCCAAGGCCTGTCCTTATTAATATTACCATGCAAAATTTGATTCAACTGAAATTCTTATGGATAATATTTATATTTTGTATCTCGAGCTCTGCAACTATATTAAAATAAAAGCTTTATATCAGCTATGATCCGGTTTTCATTTTCAAGTGTTATTTTCATCACTATCTTCAACTAGTCCTCTATACTATACGAACTTCCAACCAATACCTAGGGCTGATTGTGCTCCGGAAAAAATCCGGATTTCCGGAATTTTCGCTAACAGTGATCCGGAAGTTTCCCAAGATCGAAGGTCCAGACGTTTCAAAAAATCATTGATCGCAGAAGTTTCCGGAAATCAAATTTTCAAATGTGGAACTTAAAAACACAATTTATTTTATTTGTTTGTAAGGGGGAGCCGGAGAGATACTTTATAAGCTCATATTCATGATTAATTTTCATTTTTTATCAGTAAATAGTTGTTATAATCATAAACTCAAGAAAGAAAGACATATTTGTAAATTTTAATTACTTCTCCAGGTATGTGTAAATGGTATAGGTATGCGTAAAATTTGAAATATTTTCAAGTTATTTGAGAAATATTGAGAAAAAGGAAAAAAACCTTGTTTAAATTTTTTTTAAATTTTCCAATTAAAGTGTTCTTTTTTTTCTTTTCTTAACTTCGGAATTTTTCGGAAGTTTGACTTGGGCTCACAATCACCCCTGAATACCGAATATTCCATTTCACCATAAATTGGTCCCCCAATTATAACTTCTTCACCATAGAGAGAACTGTCTGTTTTTAAACCCCAATATTTATGTCTGTCTCTTTTTTTTCCAATAATTCTTACTATTAGTACAATAATTCTTACTTTCAATAATTCTTACTTTTATTTCAATAATTCTTACTATTACTCTCCCTATTATCTTGTTCACATTTTCAATCGTTAATAAAATACTTTTTATTCATCGACTCAACTTCAGATACTTTTTTTTAAAACTTGTTGTGGATGATAATTGATGTTAATACAGTTTTTTTCAAATATTAATTAATTTATTAAATTTAATATTTGGATGATAATTGATGTTAATACAGTTTTTTTCAAATATTAATTAATTTATTAAATTTAATATTATATGGGAGAAAAAATTGTAATTTATTAATAATAAGTAACTAAAATAAAATTTTTCTTTGTCGGCCTGAGTAGGAATAGACTTTAATTTTTTAAATTTGTTTTTCTTTTTTAAAATACATGTTTTGATCCCGCTAAAAAGAACTGAAGATGTCAGGCTCCCGGGAGGAAGCAAACTTCAAAGTTGTATCCATGCAACAAATTTCTAGCTTTTTTATTTCACGTAAAGATATTTTTTAATGACACGAAAAAAAATGTGCAACCCCCGAAAAAAAAATTGCTTTTATGTTTATGAAGATGTTTGAGAAGAAAACTAATTTCGTCTTATGCTCTTTTTTGCTTTAATTACTTATGCATGCTTCGTGCTTTTTGCCTCTCGGGGGCAGGACAAATGAGATTCATCTCTATATTTGCTGTTACATCAACCAATCATAATAAAGGGAAAAAAAAACATGTAAACACAACAGTTTAATGAAATATCCACTCTCTAGTTTACCACTTGTAAAACCACAATAGGCATTACATATTTCCTGACTTTTAAAATTTCTTACTTTCTTAGCTTTTAAAATTTCTTAATTTCTTATTTTTTTAAAATCATTCTTAAACGAAATTCAATTAAATTAAATCAATTAGTGATTTTTTTATTAAAATTTATAAAAAGCGAACATAAAATATTTTATTCTTTTCTTAACGATCAATGTAACGGCTAACGTTTTATTTCTATACTAATGTAAGACCTATAATTTACGGTCACGACTAAATCTAAAACAAAAATCCATTTGTAACTCTTTATTACATTCCACAAATATGTTTCAGTTATACATGTTTATACTAATTCTCACTGTCTAGAGCCGCGATAGCTTGGGGGTTAGAGCGTTCGCCTTCCAATGCGGCCGAATCCTAGTCGATACGAATTCCGCATCCGGCTTGCACTGACCATAGTGATGACGTGAAATATCCTCAGTGGTAGACGGATCATGGGTTAGTGTCCCCTTGCCGTCAGGCTAACCGTGGGAGGTTCTCGTGGTCTTCATCTCCATGCAACACACATGCGGGTTAGCTCCATCAAAAAGTCCTCCTCGAAGGCTAATTTCTCCCAATACTCGATCTTGAAGTTCCCTTGTCTTCTGGATGGGGTTCAAAATGACAAGGCTACGGAGTTGAGCATTGGTAGTCGTAAACCCAAAAAGTTGGTCGGCTGTCCAACGGCGGTTATAAAATAAAATAAAATTTTCACAGTTTTGTAGGCGATTCGAGATCGCCAAAGTATTTGCAAACCTAATATTGATTATGGTAGATTGGCTTTATTTTTGGCTGTGTTATCTTCCGATTAATCACCAACCTTGGATGTCTTCCCATGCCCTTAACTGTCAGTTGGGAACAATTCATTCACTTTCAATAACCAATTTTTGGAGAGTGGGGGTGCCCCTTTGGGCCTCCCAGTCCCAACCGTTGAGAATGGAAAAGAACTAAAGTTCTCAATGTAAGACAATGTTTTATCTTTTAAATTTTGTAATTATGGCCATTTTCAATAATTAATAAATCAATTTTTCTTCAATGATTTTATTTATTTCTTTGAGACAATTGTTATTTTATTACATCCAAATTAAGATGCATCAGTATCGGCCAAAAAGTCAATAATGCTACCTGTTAAAATCCACTAATTTATTTAAAATGATCACAGTCATAACACCAAATGAGTTCAATTATGAACACTAGATTGCCCAAGGAGGTCATTTTGACTGCTTTTTAATTTCAATTAGAAAAAACAATGCTGTATATAATGGCGCAATTTCTTGAAATTTTGTGGCTTTTATAATTATTTTTATTGTTGATATTTGCTAATAACTTGTTATATAACTGTAAATAATATAAAAATATTGAAAATTAATTTTAAGCAAATTTCTTTACACATTAGTTATTCTATCACAATGCAGTCATTTTGACTGCTTTTGGGCAATATAAGTTACATATTAGGTTACAGTTTTTCTAGTGGCTTAAGGCTGGCAATTATTTAAAAACTCAACATTTCAAAATATGTAACTCTTTTAGAAATTCCAAACGTTCTTGCTTAAACGGGATAAAAATAACAAGCTCCAGCTTTTAGTTCAAAATATAGCTAACATTATAAGAGCTTACTAAAATGTTATAATGTTAGCTATAAAAGCTTTTATAGCCAACATTATAAAAAACCTGCAGCCAAAGTTTCAAAGAATTTTATAATAAAATATTTTTGTAATGTGCGAAAGTGTAAAGATATTTTCTCAAAATCAACGTTTCTCCTGCGATCCCTATAAAATAAGCAATTGCTATTCTGTTTTTTTTTTTTTTTTAATATCAGCATGCTGAAAAACAACTATAATTTTCATTCTAAGGATTGGAGAATAAAAATTTAAAGATATTTGAGTTAAAACGACTAAAATTTCAAATATTAAATAAATTCAAATATTATGTTATATTATATTATATTATATTATATTATATTATATTATATTATATTATATTATATTTTCTACCTGAAATAACTGAATAACAAAATTAATATCATATCAAAAATATTTACTGTTTATATGGGTTATAATAATATGTAAAACTTAATACAAATACCAAGTAGGTTATCATGGTATTTCAAAAATTAATTATTTTGCAACAAAGCGTATACTTAACATAATGTTTGCTTAGAAAAAGATACTCTGAATAGAAAACCAATTAATACCTAAGTCAAAATTCTTGATGGTTCCATCAAAAATTGTTGATGGTTTTTTGTTGGTTTTAGTGTGATTCATAATATTCCAACATCATTTGATGGTCACCGTCATCCAACATTTTTCATTACGTGTTTATGGTTTTTGATATGTCAACAAACTTCCATCATTCCATGCGGGAAAATGCTACTTTAATACTGTGATGGTAAACCATCAAAAGAAGTTTGACTCTCATGGACCAACAATCCATGATGGTTCCAACTTTACATTTACATGATGGTTTAATGGAGATTCTTGTAAGATCTCAGGAATATACCATCAGAACAATTTGTTTTTTTTTTATATTGGACCATCATGAATCAGTCCGAATTCCTACATCGAGGTGATGGTCACTTTTGTTTGTTACCATCAAAAAATATAATGGTTCATGATGGAATTATTGATGGTGACCATCAAGATTATGTTGGTCCATCAATAGAAAACCATTAAAAAATTTTGACTGGGGTACATGAATAGCCGATTTTTCTTCTCTTTGGATACCTTAAGAAAAACCCATGACTTACGGATTGTAATACTTTTTTTGCCAAAACGGTGTGTTGAATTACTTTCAACTTTTACATAAATAATTGTGGTTTTGATTCTCAGTGCAAAAGTCATTCAGCAAAACAATGTTTATTTTTGTAAGATTATGGAGTTTTCAATCTAGTGTCAACAGTGAATCACAACCCACGCAGCAGATTTAAGTATTAATTACGTGAAAATAACGTTAAAATGCCACAAGGTTAGGAGCATTTTAACGTTTCGACCCAACGTTTTAATTTGGTTTCAAGTGCTAGTCTAATATCCGTTAAATAAACGTTAAAATTTGGTTTATTTTTAACCTAAAAATGACCTTAATTTGACGATAGTGAATTTCGTAACCAATTTTTGACGCGAATTTGACAAAGTTTTCTTTTATAACTTATTTTTTACGTTATTTTAACTACATATAAACGTATTTTTTCCATGATACAATTTACGTTTTATTAACATGAATATTAACGTTTTTTAAAGCTTATTTTGAGTCTAGAGAATTTTTTAACTAATTTTTCACATTATTTAACCAAGTTGTTAACGTTTTTTTTCCATTTTACGTTTTCCATGAACAATTGCATATTTTCAAAGCTTTCTTTTTACTAAGAAGGAAAGAAACCATTCCGTATTTTTATGTTTACGCTGTACAAATTACACTAAAAAATATAGCAATTACATTAAAAAAAAACTTTTTAATTCTCTTCAAACTAAAATAACGCGAAGTAGCTGATATTCATGGTTTTTTCTTAGAATCCTAGAATTCTTTAAAAAAGCTTTTTGCTTCGAATCACACTTTTTGTCAATTTTTATAATTCAATTTTAAACTCAACGAATATAGATATCAGATATTTTTACCTCTTCACAGCAACATACTGGTTTATTTACGAAGTAGCTATTACACAGATCAATTTGTCGAACTTCGAATAAAAGCAAGATATGAGTGAGCGTGCGCTGAAATTAGTTGTCAAGTTTCAAGGTCAATAATTGTCATCATTAAAAATGAGCAAGTATAAAATTCGCTATAAAAGAAATTACGAAAGAAACAATTTTCAGATTTAAATCACTCTTTTAAATTTTGATATAATTGCAGAGGTTAACTTTGAGACCTGTTTCTGAGATATTGAACGCAGAAATGATATTAAAGCTAGGAACAGTTTAAAAATGTGTGATTTTATAACCGTCGTTGAACAACCGACCCAATTATTTGAGTTTACGACTACTAATGTTCAACTCCCTAGCTTTGTCATTTTGAACCCAATCCAGAAGACAAGGGAACTTCTGGATCAAGTTGTGGAAGAAATTTGCCTTCGTGGAGAACTTTCTAATGGAACTATCCGCATTTGCGTTACATGGAGAGGAAAACCTTCCACGGTTAGCCTGATGGCAAAGGGAATTTAACCCATTATCCGTCTACCACTGAGGATATTTTACGTCATCACGGTGTATGGTGGAGGCGGAATTCGCATTGACCAGCCATCGGTGGAATTTGAACCCGGTTCATCTCATTGGAAGGCTAACGCTCTATCACCTGAGCCATTACTGCTCAAAATGCGTGATTAAGGGTTGAAATGAATATCATAATTATTATTTTCATTCGGTTTTGTTAAGTTGAATACCAATATGCGGATGAAACGCCATATTTCCATTCTTATTTCTTTTAGAAAAAGCTGACAAATCACTATTGAGAAATTCTTTTGCACAAAATATCGTTTTTGGTTTTCGATCTGCACTTGAAGGTGTTTTAAATTATCTTATGATTAACATTATATTAAGCATTAATCAGCCGAAACCATTATTACAATAAGTATCATTACAATTAAAAACCATTATTATGTTACGAATTATTTTACCATCTCCAATTAGCATTCTTTATTTTCTTATTTCTTTCAGAAAGATTCTATAAATTTGTATTAAGTACAATTATTACATGAAGTAACATGTATTCTTTCTATAAATTCACGGCTAGGGGCCGTTCAAAGCGTACGTACATCCCGAAGAAGGGGGGGAGGGAATTTGCTATTTTGTAAGGTTTTGTAGTATGGGGAGGGGGGGAGGTATACAAAGTACGTACATTATAAGCATACACCAAATTTAAATTTGACTTTTTCCTACACATTTATTATACATATGTTTGTTCTTGTATTTTTTTTCACACGGCGACCACTTGTTAGAATGAGTTGTTCTCAAAAAAAGTTGTCTCACAAAATAAAAAATTGCAAACACCAAACTTTCCCTGATTGGTGGTATTTCTCGTCAGGTGTTATTGTTTAAATAATTTAAATGAATAAATTATTTTAAATAAATATTTAATTTTATTTAAAACTTAATTTTAATTTAAATTAAATTTAAATTTATTTTAATTTTTATGAAAAAGTGTAAAATGAAATAAAATGTAAGTACTCTAGGGGAGGGGGATTAAGACCTTATGTACGGTAATGTACGAGGGGGGGGGGTTAAAATTTCTCCATTTTTGTGTACGTACCTTTTAAACGGCCCCCTAGTTAAAATGAAGCTTATAAACAGTAATAAAATTTTTTTTATTCACAAATGAAAAATGCCTTATTGTGCGTTTTTTCTTTTCCGTTTCTTAGTTTTGTTTTTGGAAACGAAAAACAGTTTATTCCTTGAAAGTACACTAGTGTACGAAAATAAGAGAATTTGCAGACTGGGTCGATTATCTCTAGAACTATTGTGCATATTTTAATGAAATTTGATATGTACATGCATTGATACAATACTAAACAAATAACCATTCAACAATTGTAATACACTCTATTGATCATGCGTAACACCCTTTGGAGTCGGAAAGTATGAAACAGCGGCTGCAGAATAAACAAAAAAATGGGTTAATAAGGGGTAGGGTCCCCTCTTACAGCTCTTGCAGCGAGATTTCATTCTTGAAATAAGTATGCAGTTTATCATTTCCTGGGGCTATTGTCCCGTGGCCATTTCATACCTTCCAATGAGTGTGACGCAAGATCATGCGTGTGTATTACAATTGTTGAATGGTTATTTGTTTTGTATTGTATCAGTGTATGTACATTCATCAAATTTCATTAAAATCGATCCCGTAGTTCGAATGATAATCAACCCAGTCTGCAAATTGCAAGTGCATAGATGTCTCTATGAAATACGTGTTGCAATAATTCTAAGTATAATATTTTTTGAAAGCATGTAAAACTGGATAAATCTCGGGATTTAATTAGTCCTAAAAACATTACTACAAACACTGAAAAAGAAATATTCTTCCACCAAACTTAGTAGACTTTATGAAACTTCCAGTCACCAGAGTTTTATGTTCTTTGAAAAGAATGATTCAAGAAAAGAGTTTAGTGCTTTTTAACTTTGAGGTTTGAAAGAAGAAAAAAAAGTTTTAACGTTTGAGTTTAGTAGTGAAACACACATAAAAACGAGAGCTTTCATAGTTGGACGGGCGAGTGATAAATTACTCTTCGTACGTTTCTTTTTTTTTATCTAGTAAGCGAAACATACTTTTCTTGTAGCGCTAGATCAGCCATTTCGTAAAGCCTTGCAGATGAAACTTTTACTTCTATTTCAGTTTTCTTAAATATACATTAAATGTTTCCTCCCTGAGAAGCATTTAAATTTCGATTTTTGTTTCATATTTGTTTATTTCATTTTTTTATGCCTGAGACTTTTCGTAAATTTCCTCAATATACATTTACAAGGACTTGTTAAAGCAATTTATGTATTAAAATAACCGTTTCTTTAATAAAAATTTTGAAACTCTAATGAGGCTGATCCTCAAAGTCTGACGTATTTTAGATAGACTCCATAAGATTGTTGACCTATAGAAAGTTCATTACGGTCAGGAGATTAGATGATCTCTTTATAACCGCAGTTGAACAGCGGATCCAATGTTCAACTCCGTAGCCTTGTTATTTTGAACCCAATCCTGAAGACAAGGGAACTCTTGGAACAAGTAATGGGAGAAATTTTCCAACGTGGAGGAATTTTTGATGGAACTACCCGCATTTGCGCTTCATAGAGTGGAAGACCACTAGAACCTCCCACGGTTAGCCTGAAGTCTAACCCATGATCTGACTACCATTGAGGATATTTTGCGTCAACAGTTTGGTCGGTGCATGCCGGGTGTGTGCCTATCGACCAGCCATCGCTTGGATTTGAACCCGATTCACCTGATTGTAAGTCGAACGCTCTATTCCCTGAGCCTCCACGGCTCTAGGCGACCTCTTGTTTTAAAACCGGCGTAGAGCAGCTGACCCAATTCTGGGTTTACGGCTACCCATGTTCAACTCCGTAACCATGCCATTTTGAACCCAACCCAGAAGAGAAGGGATCTCCTGGTTGTTGTTGTTGTAGTTAATTTACGTCGCTCGAGAGCTGAGCGATGGGCTATTGGCGATGGTCTGGGAAACACCCCTGAGGATGATCCAAAGACATACCATTACAATTTTGATCCTCTGCAGAGGGGATGGCACCCCCGCTTCGGAAGCCCGACGACCTGCACGCGAAATTGAGCTCTTTATAGTAGAACGATTTAACGAGGACCCATACCGCACACCCTCGGTCCCTACGCAGATTGATCCAAGTGGTAACCCATTTGCACACTGACCGCAGCCAGTGATGCTTGACTTCGGTGATCTGCTGGGAAACGTGTCTGAACGATCAGTCCACTGCGGGACAGGATTCTCCGGGATCAGTACCTCTAGTGGTATTGGTTTGCTATTTGAACATGGAGGACTTCGTGACTCCGGCAGATTTACACGGGGATTCTTCATCCGCCTGGATTCGAACTCCCGTTCTCTCCAACGCGAGTCCAACGCCCTACCCACCAGGCTATCCCGGCCCTTGCAATAAATGTTTATTGGTTTTCCCCAAAAATCCAATTCTGAATAATTCTTCAAAAGAAGTAGGAAGAAAAAAATTCAACTCGTTATTCTATTTGACTCGCTTTTTAACCAATAATAATGGAATGCTATAAAAGTAGACAAAGTGCATTCCAAATAAAGATCAGACGGAGAGGAAGTTGCTATGCTTCGAAATCTAATGAATCGAATAAGAAAGAGAGATAAAAATGATCACGAATAGCATTTGTCACACATAAAAAAAAAGATCATTCCTCTTTCATGGTTTTTCATTCGGGGATTAAAAAAAATGAATGGATTTAGTCGTGACAACTCACAATAATTCAATCTGTTGCGATAAACTGAACATTATTCATTTTCTTCAAACTGATACAGTTAAATCGTTCGTAAAGTAGGGGAATGCATAATAAATTATAGAGATCCAAGCCTGACATTAATATGTCGTATGAAGGGGAGAACATTCTTTTTTTTTTTATTTATTTATCGATCAGACTGCAAATCCAATATTCCATCGAACGATGCATTTCTTTTAACGTCTTCTTTTTTCTTTTCCTCTCCCTCTCTCTCTCCAGTAAACGAATTCAAACGCTGAAAAATGGAGGCACATTCATGCAATGCTGGTGGAATAATCAGATTATTTATTTTCAGAAGGATATCAACAGCTGGTGGATATCGCGAATAGGATGTTATATATATATATATATATATATATATATATGAATATATATATATATATATATGTATAGATATCTGTAAGAAGTCTGGAACATATCCGAATATCCACTGGATATTTGGATAAGTAACAGACGTGTTTGGATATCCCTGGGATAGCGGTGGCTGTGTGGG
>NC_092208.1:2778451-2797128 GCF_043381705.1 Parasteatoda tepidariorum | reverse complement strand
TGCGTAAAATTATAATATTTTTCTTTTATTCAAACAACAACAAATCAAAATTTAAATGATCGAAATGTAGCCAACCGGCCTGTGTAGGGGACAGGGATCTGTCCTTGCATCAGAAAGGTTCTGGGTTCGAATCCCGGGCAAGGCATGGATGTTCTTTCCTTCTCTTTGTACTATCTGTCCTTACTGTGGGAGCGACGTTGGCCCACCTAATAGGGTGCCCCTGTAAGAGAGGTCAACAAAATCGCCCTGTATATGCCTGGATGTTAACACAGCTGGACATTGGAAAAAAAATGATTGAAATGCGTGCTTATCTCTCTCAATGTTCATTTCAAAACTTCTGTAGTCCCGCAGTGATCGTTAAGACACGGTAATCACTGGCTGCGGTCAGTGTGCGGGTGGGTGACCACTTGGGTCAGTCTGCGTAGGGACCGAGGGTGGTCGGTATGGGACCTCGTTAAACTGTTATACCGTAAAATGCTCGACTTCGCTCGCTGGTTGTCGGGCAACCAAAGCGGGGGTGCCATCCCCTCTGCAGAGGATCGAAATTGTGATGGCATGTCTTCGGATCATTCTCAGGGATGCTTCCCAGACCGTCGCCAATAGCCCATCGTACAGTTCTAGTGCGAAGTAAATGAACTACAACAACAATCAAAACTTTTGTATTCAATATTTCAACTTAAAAAAATCCAATACACTTAAATGAAAAAAGTTGTACCGATTTAGAATGTGAAATATTCTGTAAATTCCTCGCTTAGCGTTTAGTGAAAAAAAAACAATATGAATATTTTGCACTTTTACGTTAGTTCCCGTATGCAAAATGGAAGCATCTGCGCATACTGGAGTTTATTTTAGATGCTACGCAACATTACGTTATGCTGGTGCGATTTACACTACAAAGACAAACCTACATGCACGCTGTTTATTACAGTTAAATGTTGTTTTCTGTTTAAGTCTACTTTTGAATTAAAACATGATGGACGTGGAAAGTGAATTTGTAAGAAATGTATTGATGAAATTTAAAAATGAATCGTGTGTTACAATAATGGGTTGATTAAAAAAAAATAATTCTAATGATTTTTGTTTAATGTTATGGTTGTCTATTTGCGCTAGTTTCATAAGAAACTGAATATATTATAGTTTTTTTTAAAAATTATATTTATATTAAATATGTAAATTATTAAAAGAAGTGAAATAATCAATGAATCTTTCATGAATCTTTTTTTTATGTATTATTGTTAATAATAATGATGATAAGCTGCATTTTTTTTTATCGCTGAATTCATCAAAATCTATAATTTACCAAATTTTTTTGCTGATAGACCCGCAGTTTTAAGTAGAGCAAAATATCTTGAAACTTATGTCACAGCTTTAGATATATAGTCTACGTCCATTATAAATGTTTGTTTTGATTTTTTGGTCTAAGTTAAAATCATATTGCACTACAATAACTTTCTTAACTTACTGATTTTTGCAAAATCTCTTATTTTCACTTACGTAATTTTGATATTTTTTTCACGGGCGCATGCGCAGTTCACCAGGACTTTTATCTATAGCAAAATGCGATGTGTTTACAAAAATACATGTTTCTGATCGGCTTAAGTGAGCCATCGTCATTGTGGAAATTTAGCTGAATTTCGCCCTAATGTCAGCAAGGATATGAATTTTTCTCAGCTAGAAGACAAAGTTAACAATCAGAAAACTGCATTTTGCATGATGGACATAGAATTGTCCGAAAATCAATAAAATGGACAGAACAATATTTCGTCTGACCATTGGAGGGGGAGGAGGACTTTATAGCTATTTAAGGTTCTAGTCAATTTTCTTGTTATATTTGAATAATGAGGTTAAAAATTTAAATACCTCCATAAAGTTCAATTCTTCATTGCTGAAGTCGTCAAGCAAAAGGGGGCCCCAAAGAAATTTTGACTCAGCCCCCAATTAGGCTAAGTCGGGCCCTGTTAATTTACTAGGATAGAAGGTCAGAAATAAATGTTGTTTCATTGTAGTAAATATCGCCTTTCAATGGAAATGTAGTATGTCTATCACTACAAAAAAATACAATTCCAATTCTTTAGTATTTAAGACATGTTCACTTTCTTTTATGATGGGGTACATTTTCATAGATGAAAGTTGACTATGTCGATATCTACTCTCCCCACATTGGTGATCCGGACGTGATATGAACATGCCTGCCTTGATAGAAACTCCCTCGAACACGCCTACTTCTATGGATGGACCCCATTGAACAGTTGACTCGCTACTGTGACTGCGACATTATCCACCTCCTCACGCTGTTGCTACTCGGTCTCGATCACACATAACGTACAACGTATTCACTGCAACACAGGAGCGAACACGACCGTGAACTTAATACAGCTCTCACGATCAGCACATAAAAGTGCGGTGATCTTAATACAGCTCCCCCAACTTCTCGCAAAACAGCAATGAATCAACTCATGATATCCCGTTCATCAATTTCTATCACAGATAAAATTCTGGTGGGAGAGGAATGTAGTCTACCACTACAAAAAAATACAATTCCAATTCTTTAGTATGTTAACTCTATTCTATGATGAGGTACCTTTTCTTGGATGAAGGTTGACATCGTTGATATCTACTCTCCGCACAGAAACAATGGTTCAAGCTTCCTGTTAAGCTCATTCAATATTTATCATTCCCTCCTATTATAATAATAATAATCAATAAGAAAGTCTAATCCTTTAAAAATAGGCTTTAGACATAAAAAGTTGAATTTTTCAATTAAATCACTTTGAAAAACCTACTGAAGCAAAGTTATTTAAATCGAAAACCTGGCTCTACTTCTTTCTCTCTCAGTAAATAATAAATGGAACGAAAGCTTTTCCAAACAAATAACCTGATTTATGGAGGGAAAAGTTTCCCGATTCAAACAATTAACCCGATTATCTGCTTTTAATTGAAGGGGGCGGAGTCTGACAACAATGTACTTAAAGAACAGTCGATATCAATTAATAAGAGAGAGAAACGGAAATGTTCGAATTCCTTTTTCCAACGCTTTCGGGGGAGGGAGAGGGGGTTAAATGTTTTGGGGCGTTGATCTAAAAAGACCTCCAACTGTTGCGGAATCAATAAAAGTTCCTCTGACAACTGTTGCCTTTCTGCCTCCAGAGAAGTGATTTCATTTCGAACAAATTCTTCGAGGAAGAATTCATTCGATTTGCATCCAGAGATTTATTTCACCCTCCGCTAAACTTCCGATTTTAAATTAAAAATGTTTTTAACTCAGTACACGAAACCTAATAGCCTTCTATTTATCGTATTCATTTCTGATTTTCTGTTTACTGATTTAGCGTATTCATTTAATTAATCTTTGGACAATAAGCCTTCCAGATAGGAAGCAAACACTTATCTCGACCCATTATAAATTTAGGTGAGCATTCTGTTTTAAGCAATTTCTTGAAGGAGTTATACCTACCTGTACTTTTTTCAACAGAAATCTATTATGTATTGTATGTGAATATTAACTTTCAATAACTATAGATCAGGGGTTTCCAACTTACATGAGGCCGGGAGCCACAATTAAAAACACAAATCAAATGGCGGGCTGCAACTTTATCAAACTTTTATGTAGGACTCTTTTATGTTTGAAGGAACATTAAATATTACTGTCAGATCTTTACCAAGTTGTACAAAAATAAAGTATTTAATTACAAATTAAAATAAGAAGTAGATTTTTAAAAATATTTAATTGTTATTAATAATATTTTTAAAAATATTAAATAAATAATAAAAATTCGGGCTACAATAACTTTAATGTGCACTTATGTATTAAACAATTGGTGTGCAACAGATATCTAATTAAGATATAAAACTTTAAAAAGGTTGGTATTAGTAGCACTTAAAATATTTAAAGAGAAAAATGAGGTTTGTCTGCTGTAGCTACCAGAGAATAGATATTTACGTATTAAATTTAAAATTTACAAATGTGTGTGTTAATATTTTCGTCCAAAATGAGTGGTTTCAGAAAGTTAAATCCGAGAGTTTCTTAGTGAAAATTTCTGATACGCACATGCTAAATTATATTCACAAAATACAAAAAAAATCAAATAAAAGAGATCAACATACACGATAATTTTTGTATTTGAATAAATGTTTTCTTGGATGCAAAACCTGAGAAATAAATTTGTTTGCACCGTTGGTATGTTAAATTTCACAGAAAAGAAGAAATTAGGTTTTTATTAACGAGAAAAGTATTTTAAACCCATATAGATTTTCTACGAAAATTGCCCGCAAAAAAAAATGACAACTAATATATTTTAGTTCGCGGGCCACAAAAAAAGGCTTCGCGGGCCAGATGCGGCCCCCGGGCCGTCAGTTGGAAACCCCTGCTATAGATAAATAAAAAACGAAAGTTAGATAGAAACTTTCAATGTAAAAAGACTTTCTAAATAAGATTTAAATAAAACACAATCACCTCGTCTGAGTGATTTTGTAAAGAATTCTAAACTTTTTAATTTTGCAAGTTGGGTGAAAAGTAAATATCTTACAATAGTTGTAGGGAATTAGAGAAATTCTAAATTAGATCAACGTTAAAACATTGAGTGCAAAAAGCTTTCGATTCACTGGAAAGTTCCCGAGTTATGGTGAAATGCGCAAAAACTAAAGTTAACTCTAAAGGGTTCTAACATTGTATCTTATCTCTTTCCTGACCAAACTATTGGGACAATATTTCCAGATTGAGGCTATTCCTATATACTGGGGATCAAAAATCCGAATCCGCCGTATCAGATAAATATTTAAAGAATTTCATAATAACTGAAAATTAAATAACATTTTTAAAAAAAATTGTAAATGGTTATCGAGCAGAACCATTAAGTTTAATTAGTAACTATAGAATTGGAAACAAAGTCTCTGCTAAACAATAAAAAAACTTTTTTTAAATCTTTTAAGTAAACAAACTTTATTGTAATAATCATTTCATTATCAAGGATTAGAAGTTATAATTATTAATTTTAATTAGTGGATGAGTAGGAAAAAAAGTTCACTACTCGAAATACATTTTATGAAAGTTATGAAAATGTAGAAGTGGTTATGGAGGCAATAATATGTAATTTTTTTTATCTTAGTTTTACTACAACTTTTTTAAAAAAAGCTTATAAACACAATTTAGTTAACAGACGTCGGCGCTATAACAAAAAAATACGCTTTATATTTCATTTAACGCAGAAGAATTTAATGAAGACCCGCTTAATTGAAACTATAAAATGTCGCATCCATATCTAACTTGGTGAATGATAGATACGTGATACCGAAAACAAAACAAAAACATAAGCACACAGCTGCTTGGCGATTGTCGAGAACGCTCCTTTAACGTCAATAGAAAATTTCGCCAACTGTTTCCAATCCGCGCTATGGTCTGCTTATACGCTTACCGTAGACTATAGAGTCCCCCAGGGTAACCGTGGAAGGTTTTCGTAGTTTTCCTCTCCCTGTAACGCAAGTACTGGTTAGTTCCATCAGAAAGTGTTCCTCGAAGGTAAATGTCTCTCAATACTTGATCCAGGAGTTCCCATTGTCTTCTGGATTGAGTTCAAAATTACAAGGCTACGGAGTTGAACATCAGTACAAGTAAACCCAAAAAATTGGGTCGGTATTGGGGGTATCAATTTATTCGTTGATATTATTATATTTATTCGATATTTTTAAATTTGCTGACGATAGATTAGGAGAAACATCAGTGCTCGGAGTACCGGTTAAATTTATACCGGGCAGTGGCACTGAACCTTAAAAAACATGAGTGTAAGGGAAACTGGGCAAATGTATACCGGGCAGTGGTACAGCACCTTAAAAAACATCAGTGTAGGGGATACTAGGTAAATGTATACCGGGCAGTGGCACTGGATCTTTAAAAACATCAATATAGGGCAGTGTTTCCCAAACTTACGACTTTAGTGTACCCTTTCTAACTTTTTCGTAACGCTGTGTACCACTAATAGAAAAAATGAATGAATTTTTTTCTGTCAAAATTTTTTACAAAAGTTAAAAATCACAACTGGACACCACTCATTATTAACTATTAACTCTGCAAAAAATAGCCAATAGAAAAATACGTAATAGTACATTTGTAGGGTTAGCTTTGTTTCGAAATAAAAAATTTTGAAACTTTCGTTTGTAATCATCGCATAAAAACGCGTACCCCCGCTAAACTGTCCCCGTACCCCTGGGGGTACGCGTACCACAGTTTGGGAAGCACTGGTGTAGGGGATACTAGGCAAATGTATACCGGGCAGTGTCACTGAACCTTAAAAAGCATCAGTGTAAGGGATACTGGGTAAATGTATACCGGGCAGTGTCACTGAACCTTAAAAAACATCAGCTTAAGGGATACTGGGCAAATGTATACCGGGCAGTGGTACTGAACCTTCAAAAACATCAGTGTAAGGGATACCGGGCAAATGTATACCGGGCAGTGGCACTTAACCTTCAAAAACATCAGTGTAGGGGATACCGGGCAAATGTATACCGAGCAGTGGTACTTAACTAGACCCAGTATATATTTCGGACATTTGCCAAAGCGACTTTGTGATTGTCAACATTCACAGTTGGAAGCCAACAACCACCCATTTCTCACATTCACAGTAACGTTTACAATTTGAACATCTCAAAATTGCAACAATAAATGTCCCGAGGTCACAGTAAAATTTCTTTACATTTAAATTATTATTTTTGCAGACAGCAAACAAATGAACTCTACATTATTAAGAGGTTTTTTTATAAGTGGTTTCGACACACGAATTCTCTGAACAATAAATATCTTCGAATCTAAAAAACCAAAGCAATAAATAAAGTATTACGGATGTGAAGAAAAATGACCCAAAGTAATTATTAAACAAAGAATTTTAAAACCGCCCTTTCAGAAAATATAACTATACAGAATATGCTATTTTAATTTTTCTCTCCCTACATGGAGATTGAAGATAAGAAAATTTCGCATTCAATCGAGAAAAAAAAAAACAGGGTCACTTTAAAATAAAGAATTCATAAATTTGTAAGAGGGCATTTCTTTCGTCGATTGGAACACTTGTGAGCAACAGATTCCATTTTTCCCATCTCATCTTCCCTCTTCCTTTCCCGGATCGATATATTCTAATTTAGATTGATCTTGATCGAATCAGAAGAGAGATTGCTTTTGTTTCGGATTCTTCCCTTTTACTTATTCCCCAAAGGGAAAAATATCATTTCCGTTTTATTAAGATCGTTACATAATATTTCCCTCAGAGGGATTCCACTACTAACGCATCTCTCATTCTTCCATGTTATAAAGATACCTTTGATCCATTTTCAAATACTACTTTCAATGATTGTTTATTCTAATGGAAACAAGCATTAATCGATCGTGGTCAGTAATACGCCACATTATAGCAATCGTATAGTAAGTTTGATCACGGAGATGCAGTCCACTCTCGATATATCGAACTTCAATGTCTCGAAAACATCGTTACGTCAAAAAATATTTTCCCCTATCACATTACATAACCACCTAATGTTAAATTACCCTGTCGAAGAGTTTCTTCACAAAACATTGTTATTACTAAGGCCCGGATTTTGATGACATTTGCATTTTTGGACATTTTTTGTCTTTTAGAGCATTTTTTTAGATTTATAGGGCATTTTTCTTTAAATTTTGGGGCGTATTTTGCATTTTTTAAAGTTTTTTATTAATTTTTTCCAATTTTTATTATTTTTTATCAGTTTTCATTATTACACTGGCTTCCAAACAATGAAGAAAATCTATAGAATATTAACAGGTGAAGCAAAATCTTTTCAAATTGAAGAAGAATTGTCAGTAAGTGAGACCGTCTTTTTCAAGTACGCACCTATAACATCAGTAGACGTTGAAAAAAGCTTCTGCAGGAATGAAAATTTACTTTCAGACAAGAGACTCTCGTTTACATTTCAAATTATCAAAAAACATTTAATAATCCAATGTAATTCTGATATTTAGTAATATTATGAGATGGAAGTTGTTATATCCATTAAAGTTTCTATACGAAATAAAAATATTTTGGTGTCAATATATTTTCCTTTTTTTGTTATTTTAGGATATAAAGCAAATTTTTCAAACTTTAATGAACGCAGAACAAGTATTGCATTGCTTTATATTTTTTAAATGACTCATAATAATTTTAAAGAGCAAAACATTTTTTTAATTCAATATTTTTACTTTATTTAAGGCATTTTTGCGCAATTTTTGGATTTTTAAGGGCATTAGTTGAGATTTTTTAGGTCATCAAAATCCGGGCTATAGTTATTACGAATTTTTTTTTTCGAAATGGAATTTGAATATTTTTGTAAAAACCACAAAGTAAGTTTATAGTGTTTCTATTTAATGCATAAATAATTTTGTTTTACTTTTAAAAATAAAATTCTCATAGTTATATTTAAACTTATATTCATTACGTACATATTTAATAGTAATTTATTCTTATGTTTCATAACTCTACTTTTTAGAGTAATATTTTAGAATATAGTTTTCTACTTTTTAGAACATATTTAGTTCTGAACTTTTTATCTCGAAAACTCTCTATCTCGAAATTTTTTAGCGCCTCTTCAACATTGAAATATCGAGATTATACTGTATGTATAGTTTCATATAGGCATATATTTTCACTATAGAACTATAGTTTACTTAAATGTATAGAATACACATAAATATAGATTATTTATTTAGAAAAAAAAAACTAAATAATTAGTAAATTTGAAATTTTTAAAAGTTATTTTAAAAGTTTGGGGTCCTTACCACCGCTGCGCAAACTCTAGCACAATATAGCTCGTTAGCTAGTCAAGCTAACGAGCTCAAACTTTAAATGGAGCTCGAATAGTAGCAAAATGGATAGTGTTTGGTGTTGAATTACCGTTTGGCGAGATTGTATGGCGCCAGCCATCTTTCATCATTATGTAACCCTTTGAACTACTCACTCTTGTTCTTGTTGATTGAATTGTCAAGAGCGTATGATAGCTCTCTAATGCAAGTTCGTGCGCGAACTAATTAATTTGTTAAATAATTAATTTGTTAATTATTACATACAGTCCACATTACCTTCAATTTTAACTATTGAGCTATCACGGGATCGTTCAGATAGTAAAACAATCGGAATGGATAGTAAAACAAGTTAAATCAATTAGTTTAATTCAATTAGTTTAATAAATTATTTTTATTTATTTTCAAAAGCTATTTATCGTTAAACACACACGTTTTGACCTCTTTCATTCATTAACAAGGTAATAAAAAAGCAGACAATAATAAAATAGTGCAAAAATTTAAATAATTGCTTTTCTTGAAGTAAGCTAAAAATGACGAGATATTAAATTTCTTTCACATCGATTTATCCCCTCCCGCCTGTACTCTAAAAATGAAGTGTTCTACTTTTTTCGATTTGGATCTGACGAAAACAAAGTTTTTGGCCAGACTGAAAATCGTAAATTATTTTATTTTAATACTCAACTGCAAAATTGGAATAATATAAATACGAAAAGTTTAAGTAGATAACCTTAATAAATAAAAGAATCTCAGAATGAGGTAAAATAACTTCTTTAATCTTCAGGAAATGAAAAAAAAAAACCCGAATTGGAAGATGTGAATTCGAGAATACCGAACGAAGAAGTTTGGAGTGGGAAGTAAAAAAAAAAAAGAAAACTTGATCAGAAAATGTTTGAAAAGAACATGAATAGAGATCTGTAATGAGGTAGTTAACATGCTGGGAATAAAATGGAGAGAAAAACATCTTTAAAATCGATTTGTAATCCTGAATTTTTATTCGTGTTTTAAGTTCCCGGTTTTTTGAACACATGCTTGTCCCGTTCTATAAAAGTTCTATTGAAACGCAAGAGGCATCACACAGAAATAGAAGGATTTTATCACCATTTTTAAATGCGTGCTCGGTTATGAGTACTGGTTGAGTTAGAGAATTCTGCCTTGCCATTCTCTGACTCAACCATTTATTCTTTTTTTTTTCTTTTGAAAATGAAGACGTTTAAAATTTATTTTCAGATTTTAATAATCCTAAGGATTATCATTTCGCATGATGTATTGTGCAACGCGTGTTATTTTATTTTAGTTTATAATTCTCTCATGGACTCAAAAGTTAATATCTTACTATATACTATACACATATGTTTATACGTAGCACAACAAATAAATGCAAAAAGGGCAAAAGGAAAAAAGGAGAAAAATGACGAAAATTAAAAAAATCAGTAAGTTTTATTTACTACTCATAAGCTGCAAGTATATAGAACTCATAAAATAAGTTCACAATGTAGAGAAAACATGGAAAAAATACAGAATAATGATTTGGCTACATTGATACAATATTAGATAGCACCCCTTTTTGCGGATATAATCGTGTGAGCAGATGAATATATTCTTTTTTCCGGATTTTTGTAAATTTTTTACTTTTTTTATTTTTAATTATCACATAGTCACTTTTGTAAATGTCCGAAATATCTACTAGGTTTGGTTGTCTGCCTGGTATACATTTGTCCGGTATACCCTACATTACTTTCATTTAAGATTAAGTAACCAGTATGCGTACACTGACGTTTTTCCTGGTCTATCCTCAGCGGATATTAAAATATGAAATAACGATAATAATATAAACTAATAAAATCAAATTGGATGTAAATACATTTTTCGGACATTCACCGATGTGACTATGTGATTATTGACATTCACCGGTGAAAGTCGACATTCCTGGCAACATATATATGATGCCATTATTAACAATTGTTCTCGGCAACGTATATATGCATACATTATGCTTAAAAGCATAATGTATGTACGTTCATTTATGCTTGTTGTTATCGTGTCTATGCATACAGTGCTAGTGGAAATATTAGAGTCCTCCAAAAGTCTTGATAACAAGATTTGCAAGTTCTGGAGCCCGATGGCCATGGAGAATTTCGATGGGGGTGCTCCAAGTTGAAAGAGGGAGCCGATAATGGCCTGGCACTCAAAAACATGGTCTGGAGTTAGTTGCAAATGAGGACAGTACTTGCAGATGGGATAAGATTTTATATTGGTGCGTGAGATCTTCATACCTTTGAAATGTCCAGTACGTAATCTAGCTGTTGTAGAGGAGAGGTTTCTTGGGCAGTTTAGATCGGGGATTGTTGCCTTGCTAAAAAGTTGGTTGTATATCCTTCGGATATTTTGTAAATGGAGAAGGGTATTAATGTCTTGCGTTATTGATGTTTTACCGTTATGTATGGCTTCGAGTGCTGATTTTGAGTCTGAGAAAATTAAAATTTCTTTTATTGGGTCTTCTAGAGAATGGGAGAGACAATGGGCAAGAGCCTCTTTTATAGCAATCAATTCGTTAGTGAAATTCGAAGCAATTTGGCCAGTTCATTTATGCTGAAAAGAATATATATATTTTTATTTATGTTTAGAAGCTTGAGTTCAGTCATTAAAGTTATATCCTTAACTTTCTTCCATCCTCTCTCATAATTATTGTATTGTTTTCTTCCATGCATTTATATGTTACTTCGCTCATAGAAATCAACCACAATCTATATTATATAAAACGCTAATACGTACCTATGTATGTATGTATCAATAAAACCAATGATATTTCTTTTCTCGCGCTGGTAACAGTTTTAATTTTTAATTGAGTGGATTAGGCGCGCAAGAGCACGTAGTGAGCAACCAGATAACAATAACCAGAGTGAGCATTATCAGGTTGTTCAATTCAGATTCATGCACTAAAAACATGACAATATTTAATTTAAACTCAATTAGGAATTAATTAATTAATTGAAGTGAGAATGCTTTAAAAGGCCGCTGTTGAATTGATATTTTTCTACTGGGAGCTACCTGAACGTCCAAAAAACGTTTAAGTGTTTGTATTGAATGCATTGAATTTTTTTTATATTTCGCGTTTATTTATGCATTGAATTTTCATGCTTTAAAATGCAGAATATTAGTGAAGCAATATTTGATAATTTATTTTGCTAATATGTTTCTTATTTAGCTAATGTTTTGATTTTTTCACCATGTACAATCTAAATAGCTAATATACTTTTTTAAAAGCCAATAAGAACATTGGTAGAAATCTTCTACATAAGTACAATACTATGTCTTTGATGATAAAATACTATGTCTTTGATGATAATATATTATGTCTTTGTGCTAGAACACTGTGTTCATTGGCGAGCGAGCGCAGCGAGCCATGGTTCACGGCGTGAACCACATAGGATTGCGTAGCAATTCTCGGGGGTTGGCGAGCGTTAGCGAGCAGGGGGCGGAGCCTCCTAGTCTTCTTTATAGTGTATCTGATGCGTTGGCATGAATAGATAGATATTTTTTTTCATCACAATATATTATTCCAGTGTTAGCAAGTTTTGGGATAACAGACTTTCTTTTCATTGGACTTTACGGTAAAGTCTAATTTACGCTTCAATTTTCTTTCCTAAAGCTAAAAGCAACTTGTACGCTTTTAAGATTGAGACATTCTGTAGCATATCAGCTGTTGTAGCCATTTTTTATAAAGTTAGTTTTTTCTTTGCTCTTTCAACAAACAGAGGCATTCTTGAAAATGGCATTCGAGGATGAGCTTTCTAATTTTATATTTTACTCCTACTGTAGTTTTTCTTGATTAATTTGCTCATGTTCTTCCTACGTTTTCAACACGTTAATTAAATGGTACCATAATGTTTCCAGATTGTAAGGTCGTGTAAAATTCATTTTAGAAATTTTTTAATTTAAGTCAATTTTTCATCGTTTTGGGTAATTTTATAAAGATTTTAATGAGGTAGGTACTTTATTTACGTCGCAGCACAATGGGCTAGAGCTGCACAATGGGCTGTTGGCGACGGCCTGGGAAACATCCCTGAGGATGAACCGAAGACATGTCCTCGCAATTTTGATCCTCTGAAGAGGAAATGGCCACTCGATGGTAGCCCGACGACCTGCGCGCAAAGCGAGCACTTTACGGTCGAACAGTTTAACGAGGACCGACAGTGCGCACCCTCGATCCGTACACAGGTTGATCAAAGTGGTCCCCCACCCGCTTACTGACCGCAGCCAGTTATGCTTGACTTCGGTGTTTTAATGGGAACCGTGTCTTTACGATCTGTTTACTGCGGAACAGATTCTCATGAAAAACGCATTGTAGTGAGACTTTAAAAACCAACAAACATCTAAATTTATTTTAAAAAATTTAAATAAATTTGAAAAAATGTATTTAATTAACAGAACTCTATAATATCCTAAGCATGAGCAATGTTTCTTGTGGAAAAATAATTTTAAATAATATGCTTTTACCTTTTTTTTTTCGTTCGTAAAACAAATTACTTCTATTTAATTCATCAAATTTAGAATAAATATTTTCTTAGTTCATATATATCATGAATGATAATTACATTAGTATAAAATGAATAAAAATGATTTAAAATAGCAATATACTAAATAGAACTAAATAGAAAAATGTAAAACAATGGGACATAATAAAATATTTTCCTGATCACAATTAATTAAGAATTTTTATTTTCTAATAGCTGAAAATTTACCAAGTGAAATTAGAACACCCAAAAAAATATAGAAGAAATTATTCATTTCATTTATTTTGTCAATTCTCTAATTTGTAAATTTTTAAGGTATACAATAACTTGAAATGGACTTAATTTCCCAATATAAGTTAAAATTCTATAAAGTTTCAAAAACTTAATTGAAAATGTTATAATGATTTTGCTATCTCTCGCCTTAAGTCATTTTCACTAAAAATGTTTAATATAAAATTAAGCACAAATAACTTATTTTATGCTGTTAGTCTTTAATTTTATCAAAAATGAAACTATGTATTTCCTGTCATATGGATTCTTTTGTGTTGCCTGATAAAAATGTTTCATAAACATCAAAAAGTGTTGTTAAAATTTTAAACATTAACATTTAACATTTAGTTAACATTTAAATTTTTTGTCCAACAATTATCCAAATGTTCTTACCTTATCAAAATAAGGCTTCCTGAATGATAGGAAATCGAGTTCAGTGTTGAATAAAAACGATTAAAATGTAATCGTTTGGTCTCTCCCAAATATATTTATTTCTATAATTGTTATTTACAGCATTTATTTTCTTTTAAACTCTACTTCGTGTGTTCATGACACGAAATGTTACGTCAGTAACACAATTTTTTTAAATAAAAAACGAAAATGTATGCTTAAAAATTTTTTCAACGCATTTAATTTATTTATAATAGTTACAAAACGAAGTTGCAAAATAAAGAAAAATATTTTTTAAAATTACTGCTTAACTTTGACAAAATATTAATGCTTGCTTTATTCTTGTTACAGACGTAAACGTAAAAATATAATTAAAATGTAAATAATAGGCTTTATTGTTACTATAAAATATGTTTTTTTAAAGTGTAGTGTAATTTCTGTTTGATTTTGATGGAATTTCTATTCTGCTATTTTTTACATCGAAATTTAACATTATCATTTTCTTCTAAACTTTTAGAAACTGAACTTTGATATTTACAATTTGTAGTAGAGGTCCTGCTATTATTGATCAGAGTGTTACTCAAGCCACGTTGCCTTCTCCTTATTTGACCCTTATGAGACATAAGATTTTAACAAGATTTTAGGTGAATTTCAAACAGAGATGTTATTTTCAGAGAGGTTAGGTTTCAGAGATGTTCAGACATATCAGAGATGTTATTTTCAATAAACCGACCAGTGATTCTCATTCTTTATTTTGTGGCAGCACACTTTTAGCGATTTCGAAATTTGACATCACACAATGAAAAAAATTAGACTAAAAGTTATTTACTTACCTAGGATAATAGACTGTGTTAAATAGTTTGTGATAATAATTTTGAATGTGAAGTAAAATAATATGTACTACAAGAGCACGTTCATTAAGAGATTAATTATTTCTTTCGACTAATTTTTATTAGTTAGCAACAGTTATTTTTTTTTTGCTAGTTATTAATTGTTAGCTTGTTTTCTATAGTTATTAACTGTTAGTTTTTTTACATTGTTATTTTTCTGTGATTTCTTGTCAACTAGTTTTTTTTTGCTAATTATTAATTGTTAGCTTATTTTTTTTGTTGGTTATCCTTTGTTAATTTGCTTTTATAACTATTAATTGCATAGCTTACTTTAATGATTAGCTTTTATTTCCGTTTGAAAATTAATATTTAGCTTTCTTTCTTTTGTTAATTAATAATTTTAATATTCATTAAATTTTCTACTTATTTCAACATTTTTTAAAATTGCCAAAGATAATTTAAACGCTTGCTTCTTATTTTAACTTATTTTAAGATTGTCAGAGACAAGACAATCGCCGACAAAGATGTTCACGTGGTTAAAGCGTGGAAAAATTANAATTATGAATACGGCATGGAGCATTGCATCTGTGGGAATTAATTATCGACTATGCCAACCTTCATCTACCAAAAGGTACCTCTCGATAGAATCAAGTTAACATGTCTTATATACTAGTGATTCGGTATTAAATATTTATAGTGGTAGTAACGACACGCATGAAACACGATTTAAAGCATTTCTTAAAGACGTTCTGTATTTTTTTACCGATAAAGAAATATATTAAGCAAACATACATGTAATATTTTTTTTTACTTTGAACTAAATTCCATCAAAGTTTAAAAAAATATTGAAAGTTCAGAATTCTATTTCATAATACCACCGATTAAACCTATTTATCTATTTTACTTCTTTTCAATTAATATATATATATATATATATACTACAAAAACGTAGTTTTTAAAAATATTATCTCTTATTTAGATTTTTTTTTGTGCTCACTTCCAAAATCTCAATTTTTTCACTCATTGTACACAAAACGTTTCAACTGACATGTGACACTAATTTGAAATAATCGAATCGACAACAAAAGACAATCCCGGAAATATAAATTTTTCTTTAATTTTAATTTTATTTTACTTGTCTTCTTTCTCTTCATTTTCATGCATTGTCATCCAATTCTGAACTATGTGTGAAATTTGAAGTCTGTAGCTAGTCGGCAAGTTAGTTTAAAATCGATTACAAAATTCCACCCGATCAGACTTACACGAAGGCAAGTTAATATAAACGTGGTAATAATTACAAGTAACATGTAAGCACATTAATTATGCACATTGGCGAAAAGAAAAGCAAAGACTTTAATAAATTCTTTTTTTTAATCTTCTTTCGACTGCTGCATTTTTTTTATTAATGTATATGCTAGTCTGATTTTTTTATAACTTTTACGACTCTTTATTGGCGATTATGTTGTTAAGGTTGATCTAGACTGTAAAATTGATCTAGTCGATAAGTGTGAGAACATGAAAACTTAGAACAACACCAATTAATAAAAAATATCGTTCAAATGGTCAAATTCTCTTTTATTCATAACTCAAGAAGTATTTACGGGATCACCCTGGTCCCATATCCCAGAAATAAATCTCCAACTTAATGCGTAACAAAATTAAAAGTTAAAAAATGAATTCTAAAAAATTATCAAACTGCAGCGGTCGCCATACCAACGCAATGACGACGCATGCTCATTGTTTAATATTACTCTTGAACACAGTTGAAACTTGTGATGACTACCAAATAAGGTGTGTTCAAAATGACACTCATTTTGCCAATGGGTAAAAAAAAAGAAAAAAAAAAAGAAACGTTTGTCAACTTGTATCAACAGCATGAAAATTTTCTATTTCTTTCAAGTTCTCCTGTCTCCTTTCATTGCTCTATATATGCCGAATCATTGTTTCTTCTTCTTATCTGCGATCATCAAAATTTTCCCTCTCTCCTTCTTTACATTCTGTTTTCTCTAGTTGCCAAATGAGTACCTGATAAAGAAAGGTACGTTCTTTTTAGAAACGCGTGGTTGTTTTTATTCTGCGATATAGTGTTTTAAGAAGAGGTAATGTATCTCTTACTTCAGTTTCGTATTCCACGAAAGTTGTGATTGTTCTCGAAAAATTCTTTTTGGATTAAAAAAAAATGTTCAATATGATTTACGATAAACAAAGAACATCCAGTTATGTTTTGCTATAAACTGAACAAATTTGACAAAAATTATCATTTTAATTATTTATTATACAAGAACCCTTCGTTCATTATTATTATTATTATTTAATAAATATAATTTAATCAATAATAAATATCTATATTTTAAAAAATATATTTATTTATTATTTAATTTTTTCATTCAGAAATAAATATATTTATTATTTAATTTTCTCATTAAAAAATAAATATAATTTACTATTAAAAATATAATTTATTATTTTGCTATTTATAAAAAACATTGGGTGCTTTTTTTGTCATACAGAAGGACCTAACTGTCCTCAGCTAAGTATCGGAGAAGCTATACTTCTCACTTTATATATCCTTTGGTTCAATTATGCTACCATGTTTACGTTGATCATTGAGTTTATCTGACAAAACGATTAAAAAATAATTAAATGCCTAACAATGTGAATGAAAACTTCATTTTTGATTTGTGAGAGCTATAAGCAAGCAAACATCTTTAAATCGTTTTCAGCTATATGAATGGAGCTAGTTCGAAACCAATGAGAATATTCCACTTTTTAAATATAACTTCTGAAGGATCTGGTTGGAATTTTTGAATGGTTTTTAGGATCGTGGGCTGTCCCTTTTACCTACTGTCAGTTAAATTTCAGGACATCAGTCCGTTGTCAGTTAAATTTCAGCTAGAACAAACGGTTCTTGATCTGCAAAAGGGACACACGCTCTGACAATCTCTTCATTTGATTAAGTATTGAATTGCAATGTAATTGAAAGCCATACTTACTTAAATACTCCTTCTGTTTCATTTGGTTCAATCTGTTCGATTCGAAATTTAGTTAAATAGTAGTATAGAAAAGCCCCATTTAATCCAATTAAAATGATGAGGCTCTCTTTCTACAATTTTCGAATCAGACTTTGAATCATTTCATGCGAATCTAATCAGTTTGACATTTATTTTGGGAAAATTCGACTCTTGACTTTACCTAGTTTCCGAAAATTCCCTCAAAACCTTAATTATTCCCTACTTAAAAGATGTCGAAATCCTTTTGAAAGAGGGTCGAATTATCGACGCTGAAAGCAGCCAAATTTTTATGGCTACATTTTGTAAGCCTTTTAAGAAGATCTTTCTCGTAACAGCCCTTATCTTGCGGGAAAAGAGAGAAGGGATTTTTCTCTCTTTTATACTCCAATTACTCTTTATCCGACATCATTGGGAGGGGCATCTCGAGTATTATCGTCGAAAAGTCTTGCTTCAGTTTAGTGCTTTTTCTTTAACAACAGAAGAGGTAGCCTGAACAAGGCTTGAATTTTTTTAAAACCATAACTTTGAGAAACTATTAAAAATTAAAACAACTAAGCAACCTGTCCACATTATTCGACGCACGATAAGATTCTATGTAAAATCTTAATTGTCACGTGATACTACACAGCTTTATTGTGTTTACACGACTGAAACCGGTTTGCACTTGTTTATGTTCGTGTATAAATTGAGAAAATTAGAAGATATATAATATAAGTTCGACAATCGGATAAATTAGTCGATATATAATATAAATTCGACAATCGGATAAATTAGACGATATATTATATAAATTCGACAATCGGATAAATTAGACGATATGTAATATAAATTCGACAATCGGATAAATTAGACGATATAT
>NC_092208.1:2777156-2777951 GCF_043381705.1 Parasteatoda tepidariorum | reverse complement strand
GAAAAATATACATAAAAAAATTCATGGAAAATTAATAAAAGTATTTAAATTTTCTAGATAATTATGTATTTTTTCTTTTTAATTGATTTCCAAATGTGATTCCGAACAAAACTGTAAGAAATTTTTTTAATGTTTTTTGCTCATGCGCAGCGGTATGAAACAATAAATTTAAATGCTCATATTTTGTGCGATTTTTTAAAGAATTTTTTTTCAAATTTTAAAATGACACTTTGGCTGTTAGTTCCAAATTAATCTAAACGTTTTCTTAAATGTTATAAAAGTCACAGAAAAAAACGTATGGCAAAAAAAGTTAGTTTTTTATAAATATGTCTTCATCTTCATGAGTTGAAGTCAAGCTTAAGAAATTTTGTGCACTTAATACATACGTTAATCAAAGTAATTTATACAGGTTACAAGCTTATTGCTATATTTTTTTTGTTCAAAAACACTATTTTTTGTTCAGAATTTAATGCTGGGTTCCCAGCCTTAAACTTTATTGATATGTTATTGATTGTTTATTGATATGTTATTGAACTTTATTGATGTAAGAGAAATTGCATGACCTAAACATATATATATATAAACTAAAAACTCAGTGGCGCTACAGCCCATAGAGGGCCAAGGCCTACTGTGCCTATCTCAGTTTTCTTGACCTTGGGCTCTGGGGTGCAGGAGCAGATGTTCCGGTTAGGTGGTCAGCCGAACGCGGAACCTCCAGTGTTTAGTTCCCAAGCATGCTTGGTACTCATTTATCGACCCACTGAAGGGATGAAAGGCTGAGTCAACCTTGCCCGG
>NC_092208.1:2769987-2776993 GCF_043381705.1 Parasteatoda tepidariorum | reverse complement strand
TCAGTAGGTTTCACTAGCGTAAGCAAATAGTATTCCTTTTAGTACATATATGTTAAGTGAATAATTTTAACTTTAGTAGAAAAACTGTTTTCCGCCAAGAAAAGACAATTATTGCGAAGCAATCATTGGGGTTGATGAGCGGTAGCGAACAGGGTCTTAGCTCCATAGTGACACAAAAACGAGTAAGTGAAAAGAGATATTAACGAAGAAAATTTAAAAAAAAAAACATAAAAAGGAAAATATATAATCTCGTCTTCACCTCACACAACTGTTTCCACCCACAAAAAAATTGCTTTCTAATATTGTATTAATATAGTCAAAGCAAAATATAACAATATAATAGTGTGAAGAGAACCAAAAAAATTTAAACCAAAATGGAACATACCAAACATAAAAAATTAAATACATAAACGAATAAATTATTAAATGACTATAAAAATAAAACATACCAAGCAAAAAATAGAAAATAAAAATTCAGGAATAATACAGAATAAAATACCCACTGTAAGATATAAGGCGAATAGCGAATTCGCATGGATTTCCATTTATCGATATCTTTCAAAAATGATTTAGAAGATTTTTAGTAAAAAGTTTTTTTTTCTCCAGATTACAAAATATGAAAATAAAAGCGTAAATACTGGACAGGAGGACGAATTCCCACTGAAGTAGAGAAACGCTGGATAAGGTAACCGACAAATCAAATGCGCACCAGAAATTTTTTTTGTTCTTCACGAACCATAACATTTAGTCCTTTTTAAATCTCGTTGCAAAAACAATTAATTTTCTACCAACGAAATTTTTTTGACAATATGGGCCAATAATCTTGACCTCAAAAAGGGAAGTAAAGAAAAACATAAGCAGCGGGTAATGAATGATGTTGAAAAAAACTGATGGAAGATTAAAATGTCTTCTCCAAAGAAATTGAAAAACAATGAATGATCCTTTATGAAGGCAGCCAAAGATAATTAATTGCTACTAAATTCATTTTTACTATTAAATAATGCTCATTTCGCTTTCTATATTTGATTCTACATAAATATTACACTGTAGTACTTTTATGAATTTTTTAAAATTTTTCTAAATTTTTTTCTTTCAAAAACCCTCATAATTTTGAATTTTAAAAAAGTGTTTCAACTTCAGGGCGATTGAGGCTCGCGATTCAAGTGAAATTTTGTACTGCATTCAGGTTATTTCCTGTCCTTCCACAGTTGTGCAGATGATAGGAAATCCTTTTCAAATAATGATTGCTTTTAGTCTAATTTTTAGACTGATTTTAGCAGCTGAAATTTTTTTTTTAAAAAGTATACCGAATTCAATTTGAACATTTCGGTCCATTAAAAGAAGTTAGTCCAGGATAGCTTGGTTGGTAGGGCACTGGGCTTATGTACAAGAGGTCGTGGGTTCGATTCCCGCTGACCGAAGACTCCCCTTGTAGTGAATAGTGATTGATGCACGTTAAATCAGTCGGATCACAAAGTTCTCCACGTTCCCATAACCAATCATACCTCTGGGTATACTGATCCAGGAGTTTCCTTGTCTTCTGGATTGGGCTCAAATTGACAAGGCTACGGAGTTGAACATTAGAAGTAGTAAACCAGAAATTTGGTCTGCTGTTCAATGACGGTTATAAAAAAATAAAAAAAGCAAAAGAAGTTGTGCATAATGGTTGATTACAAAATCTTTATAGCCAGAGATTTAGTAAGCCTTATAACAGTACAAAATCTTTATAACTAGAGGTTTAGTAAGCCTTATAACAGTACAAAATCTTTATAACCAGACATTTAGTAAACCTTATATCTGTACAAAATTTTATAACCTGAGATTTAATAAAAGTTATAATAATACAAAATCTTTATAACCAGAAGTTTAGTAAGCCTTATAACAGCACAAAATCTGTGTAACCAGAGATTTAGTAACCTTATAACAGTACAAAATCTTTATAACCAGAGACTTATTATCACGCAAAATTCAAAAACTTTGATGCGGAAAGCGTGATGATCATCATACAATTTCTCTCTTTATTATATTTATTTATTATTTAACTAGCACTTTAACTTTCATTTTTATGTTTAATTTTAATTCTTATTCTCTTATATATTTTCTTATTTGTCTTTCTACAAATGTAATTATTCCTAAATAAAAAGAACATATTTAACCAACTTTACCGATCTTGGAATTTAAAAAAAAAAATGTTGAAAAGTTAAAAATAGTGCAACGCCATCTCGCGTGAAACATCTGAGTACTACTTCCGAGTTCTAATAACCCTAAGAGAACTTAATTGCTTCTTTTATTTATTTTTTTTTCTCCTTCACCTTAATTACGATTTCTTTCTCCTTTTTAGAAAATCGAAGCGTTTTTTTTTTCTTTTCAGGTTAATTTCAGACTTTTCCCTAACCCTTATCTTAGTAATTTCGTTTTTGTTTAATTTCCTGACGTGATATAATTGGTCGCCTCACTGTTTTCTTAATCAACCGGTGTTAAAAGTGAAATAATAAAAAAAAAGGAGAATTTATTTTTCAACTTCAAGCTGCCATTTAATCTGATGCTGGAATTTTCGGTGAGAACCGACGAAAATATTTACCTAGTCGCTATTGAGACAACCATTTGTATGATATGAATGCTTATAACATTTTTTTTCTTTCTTTCTTTTTTTCTCCCCTTTTTTTCTTTTCTGAATTTCATTTGTTCCAACAAAAATAAAGCAAAACAGTAATTAGCGGATATTTTTCACATTACAATTCTTGAAGAAGAAAAAAAAACGATTCATCGCTTTGTTTTTAAACATAAAAAAAATATAGATTTATCTTTTTTTCACCTCCCAAAAATATATTCTCACTTTTTATATTATGTGTTGCCAATATAATTGAAAAATGTATCTTTAATTTTCATCTACACAAATAAAAGAATTTTTTCTTCAAGACTGTTTACTTTTTTTGACTGATTGTAATTATTGTTCTAAACATAAGTTACGCTGCAAAAAAAGTTCAAACTATTCATACATTTATAAAGATTGGTTTTTTTCTTAAATCAAATCTGAGTAATAGTTGGAAAGCGGACAGTTTGAAGTAGTAATATAAATTTCCCAACTTTACTATAAATTGAATATATTTATTTAAAAAATATTTAAACTTTTGTTCAATTATTGCAATAATTTTTTCTTTGTTGTTAATGCGAGGGAAATTTTATTTCCTGAGAAAAATAAAATGAATAATTTGTCTGTGTGCCTTTCTTATTGTTGGAGAACCATTTGTGCTAGGTTCCTAAAACTTGGATAGTGACCACAATCCTCCTTATCCTAAAAATTGTTAAAAAAATTGCAAACCCGTCGTTTGAAAAATGGATTTGTATTGTTAGCTTAAAATAAATTATAGATTATTTCAATTTATCAATATATTTAAAAGATCTTTTATTTCCAATGAGCTGCACAATCAGTCTTCCCGATGAGCAGACCTAGTGCATTCTCCATAAGTAGTATCCACTCTTTCAGGACCACCACAATGGGTGAGATACCGTTGGCCGTGTTAATTTGGACGTCTAGTTTCTGCCACACTAGATGGCAGCACCAAGACTCTATTTGTGTGCTAAAGTGCGCTAGGAATTTAATTTTGCAGGAAATGCCAAGAGCCAGTAAGGCACTCCAGGGATCTTTTACATGCCGCATAATCATACGGATTTTCTGCATCCCGAAAATCCGGTGTCTGGGCCGGGGATCGAACCCGCAGACTTGGGCTCAGAAGGCCGACGACAAACCAACTGCGCCACCCAACCACTGTTTAAAAGATAACACCAGTGATTTTTGTAAGCTTATAGCTCTGTTTAATCAAAGAAAAAGTTTATTGCACATTTTCAATAATTAATTTTATTTGATACATTACGACCGGTAAGCTTAAGAATTAACGTGGTTAGCATGTAAAAGCTATCGCACAGAATTGATATTTCTTTACTATACGAAACATGTTTTTTTTTTCTTTATGTTTACAGTTAAAAATAATTCAAAACCAACGGCCAATGGAATAAAAAAATAAGTTATGTAATACAATGTAAAATTAACTCTTTGACATATCATTTCTTGACATAGAAATGATCTGTGATTGCACTGTAAACTCGCCACGGAATGTTGACAGATATGCTAACTGCTCCAGATACGCCAAAATAATTTTAAAAAAACGGTAAATAACTACAAAGTAAACTTTGCAAACATTTGACTATTTTTGCTTGCTTTTTAAAAGGTATAGCATGACATAACTACTATAAAGTGGTGAATTATATAAGCCTATGAATTATTAAAAAATAGTGGTGGATAAAAATCTACTAAATTGAATTTATTAAACTAAGAATCACAATTGATAAACAACCACTTTAAAATATATATTTGCTGTCCGTAACAAGTTGGCATCTCTGTGTTGAAGACGTCTGAGGCACGTCAATTATTGTTTTGACATAAGAAACAAATGACGTCTCCCAGACGTATCCGTGTGTCAAAGGGTTATTGAAAGAAAAGGGTTCGTTTACTGTTGACCTTAATAATAGCAAAACTACACTAGACGATAATGATGCTCAATTAATTTCGGTGATTAGTATAACAGGAATTGTGGTACTAGATGCTATTTAATCAATACTAAATGCGCTAATGTAGGTATTTGTTATAGAACAATGATATTCCTATTAAGGGAACATGACAGGATTATTCTATCTAAATGTTGACTAAATGATGTGTGTTAGTCGCGTCATCATGCCCATTGATATCCAATTTGAAGGATATTAAGGATTATTTTGAGGATTAGCATTATTTTAAGGATTATTTTGAAGGATTTTGAAATGATATCATTTTTTAAATTTAAGATTTACAAAATCCAAATATAATTACACTTTTCAGAAGAAGAAAAAACAGCTATAAATTTCAAGTCGTGGAGAAATCTACGATTCTGGGCTCTAAAATTAACAAATAGAACAAAAGAACGGCTGAAATCCAGGGCAAAACTTTTTGTTCAGTCAACTCACGATTCTTTGATTTGAAGAAATATTTTAGGATAAACTTCATCACAAGAGCAACTGAGATATTAACAATCTAAGAATGCTACTTATTTTAATTAATGCAGACGAAATGTGGTCATTTACTAAAAAAAAATACATTGTAATCTAGGAAATTTAAGAAAAAAAGAAAAAGAATTTAGTGTTCTAGGAATTGGAATTAGGAGAACAAATACAGAAACCAGCCCAGCCAATTTCATAACCGTCGTTGAACAGCTGACCCAAATTTTGGGTTTACGACTACTAATGTTCAACTCCGTAGCCTTTTCATTCTGAAACCAATTCAGAGGACAAGGGAACTCCAGGATCAAGTAATGGGAGAAATTTGTCTACGTGGAGGAATTTGTGTTGGCACAAACCCTAATTTGAATGACACGGAGAAGAAGACCACCAAACCCTCCCATGGTCAGTCTAACGGCAAGGGGACTCTAACCAATGATCTGTCTACCACTAAGGATATTTCCCGTCAGCACTGTTTTCGGTGCAAGCCGGATACGGAATTCGTACCGACCTGCTGTCACTGGGATTTGAACTAGGTTCACCTCATTGGAAGGCGAGTGCTCTATATCCCCTGAGCCATCGCGGCTCAAATAATTTTATTGAAAGATAAAAGTGATCATATAAACATGGGGCAAATTAGAGCACTAGGGTCAACAAAAACAATTTTATCGCCAAAGTAGCCGGTATTCGAAAGTAAGGGCACATAACTTGAGTTTCTGCGCAGTCTCAGTAGTGATCAAAAAAAAAAAATTAAAAAGTAGTAACTAGAAGTGAAGACAAAAACAAGGTTTCCTGGTAAATTCTGAAGAAATCAGCTTCACGAAGAAAGACATAAGTAGTATACGTATATTTTGGTGTTGATAAAGATACACGTATATGTAAATAAATAAAAGTGTAATTATTTTAATTGTGCCGATATATGCCTTTCAGTTTTGTGCATTATTTCGTAGTATTCTTTGATTGATAATTTATTTTTTCGTCTGTAAACGAAAAGGGTATTCAACAATTTAAAATAGGGTTACATAAAATCTCTCTTTTTAGAAGATAATAATGTTATTTTTTTTTTAGCAATTAAGACTTCTTTGTTTAGTATTAGTTTTTTTTCTTTATTTAAGAGCTCGTTTTTTTCTATACTTTAATTTTTAAATACTCATTGAGGTGAAATAGAATTTCTCTTTATGAGAAGATTAAGGAAAGCCTCTTAATGAGTCGATTCTTAAAGATAAACGGCATCTCAAATTCAATGTCCATTGAAGAAAAAAAACACATAAAGAAAAGACTAGAATTTATTCTCCTCAAAATTCGATCTTTCTGTTGACCTGGAAGTACACTGGTGCAAGGAATTAAGAGAATTTGCAGACTGAGTCGATTTTCTCTAGAACTACAGGACCGATTTTAATGAAATTCGATACGTACATACATTGTATTGGATACAATACGAAACAAATAACCGTTCAACAATTGTAATACACGCTCATGATCATGCGTGTAACCAGAGACGGATTATACCTTTCGTAGGCTCTAGGCATAGCCCTTTTTGGGCCCTTCCCCCACTCATCCCCTCTTTTCAAAATATATGCTTAAAAGTTTCTTGTATATTTTTTTTTAATATGGATTTTAATTTACAAATTTGTTTATCGAACTTTATCTGCAATACCAACATACTGCCGATATTGCAGTTGATATCGATAATACCATTATGATTTGTTCGCTCGATAACTATGTAAACACTTCACGTCAACAATACAACAACAAACCAGCAAAGAAAACAGTGAAATTGATAGTGATATTTGTCGATTCTTGGATCAAATGCAGAAGGAGAAAGATCTTTCTCCAGATTAAAATTGATAAAAAATTATTTGCGTTCAACAATGAATCAAGATCGTTTGGCATCGCTCGCACTTATGTCTATTGAATACGACATTTTGCGTAGTTTGGAATTCGACAGCATAATACAAGATTTCGTTGAATCCAA
>NC_092208.1:2753246-2768557 GCF_043381705.1 Parasteatoda tepidariorum | reverse complement strand
AATAAAAACCCATTACATGCATGTCTAAATATTAAAGTATTGCATATGAACTTTGACAAAATATATAATTAATAAAAAACTAAAGAGTGTCTAATAATTTGGTCTAATGATTATAATATACTAATATAATACCTGATATAATAAATATTTTATATTTCTTTTATAATATATCGTCTAATTTAACCAATTAATACACGAATGCAAACCGGTTTCAGTCTCGTAGAAGCAATAATGCTGCATAATCTCATCTGATAATTAAGATTTTGCATAGAATCTTACAGTGCGTCTTATAATTTGGTCGAAATATTATAATATACTAATATAATACCTGATGTAATAAATATTTTATATTTTTTTTATAATATATCGTCTATAATTTATCCAATCGTCTAATTTATATTATATATCGTCTAATTTAACCAATTAATTTACCAATGTAAACAAATGCAAACCAGTTTCAGTCGCATAAAAACAGTAATGCTGTATAGTATCACCTGATTATTAAGATTTTATATAGAATTTTACAGTGCGTCTAATAATTTGACCAGGGACTGTATATGTTTGTCTTGCGTGTACTTTATTACGAAATTTTAATGTGAAAAATGTTTATGAATAATGCGTGTATAATAAATTAGTCTAATAAATTTATTTCAGAATCAGCTCAAGGTCCACACGAAAAAAGACTTCTGAACGATCTTCTGTCTTCGTATAATACTCTTGAAAGACCCGTGGCAAATGAATCGGAACCTTTGCTCATTAGCTTTGGCCTCACTCTCCAGCAAATCATCGACGTGGTGAGTAACTGGATCGTTAAATTCAACCCTTCCTACCAACCAAAAAATGAAAACTTTGCTCCTCTGCTTCGAATATAAAACAGAAACAACATCCAAGTATTCGATCACCATGTCCAGACACGTTTGACGGGTAAATCTTTTATGGGACTTTAATTTGGACATCGGTCATTAAAGGGAGCCATTATCGGGGTGGTAAAATCATTCGCCTTCGAGTGCGCAGCTGCGAATTCTGTCTGAAAGATATTCCTTTTTTTCGGTCTCATAAATCGTTTGAAAAACTGTATGCCAGGAATGTTTCGAGAATTCAGCGGAGTGTATGCATAGAATGAACTTCGCAACATTGCATTCTAAATAGAGAATGCAATGTTTTCTAAATAGAGAATGCAATGTTACCAAATTCATAATTTTAATTAGGAACTTAATGTGATAAAATTTTAATTCAAAAGTTACAGTAAAGAATATAATATTTTCTCATTCATCCTAATCCTACTTTGAATCTTAAATGTAACTTAAATTATATTAAGTTTTTGATGTTTTTCAAAGCTCACTGGGATCAAGATAATATCCCAGATAGCAAAATAAGGTTTATTTTCCCTCAGCAAAAACCTTTTAATGTAAACCTAAAACTGTTTGTCACGCGGTTTACGTGTAAACTTTCTACCCTTACGTGTAAACCTTCCAACCGACAAACTCTCCAGTAAACTTAATACAGCTCTCCCTGTCTTTCGCAAATAAGGCAACTAGTGGTATTCCTTCATTGAATTCTATCTCTGATAAAATTCTGGTAGGGGAATATTGGGGCATAACTACCTCTGCAATTATTAAATATCAATTCCCTTGTATATAATACATGCTAGCTCGATTCTATCTTGAGGTAGTTTTGAGAAAATGTAAGAAAAGAATGCTTTAATAGCACACTTTTATAGAATCCTATATTCAATATGTATTAAAGCTTTGGAAATATGTAAGAAAAGAACGCTTCAATAACGCACTTGCATAGAATCATAGATTCAATATGCATTGAAGCTTTGAGAATGTGTAAGAAAAGAATGCTTTAGTAGCGCACTTGTATAAAATCTTAGATTGAATATGTATTGAAGCTTTGGGAATATGTAAGAAAAGAACGATGTAATAGCCACTTGTATAGAATATAAAATAATAATATTTTTTTTATTCACGTATTTATTTAGATAATACTATATAGTATGTATAGTATATACTATATAGTTTAATATAATTTATAATCCGTCCATGTACCGTCACATAAAAATTAATTTTTATCCTATTCTTGCAATAAAATCTTACCTGACGTTTCATTTTAACAGGTTAGGCCTATCTATTTATTTGAAAAATCGTTTAGTTTCTTTTTGTTAAACTTAAACGTTGCTTTATTATTTTGAAAGACAAATTCATAGATTTATAACCAGAACAATTATCCAAATTTTCAAATTTTTTTGCAGTCATACTGAGAGCATGTAAAAAAAATCCTTTAGAACTGTTTTTCTCCAAACTTATAACTTAAAGAAAAGTTTCAGTATTTGATTTTAGGCTGTATTTTTAAAGTGAAACCATTTGAAGAAGCTCGTAGGATTATTATAAACCATTTTCGGGTGATTTTTGTATTAAATTGATTTCAAAAACTTAGCCATTTTGTAAACTAGCCTTTTTGTTTTGAAAATCCGTATTAAAAATATCCTGCCTGTTCTTCTGTAGCTATTCGCATATATAATAGGGAAAAAAAGTGTTTTTAATTTTTCACTTTTTTCAGAGTTGAATAAAAAATAAGTTTATGCTGTGTTATATCTCATTCAAAAGGAAAGAGAAACAAATGTTCTAAAGGAGTCATTTTGTTTTGTATAGATTTGGAAAAAATGATCACTATAACTCAAAATGAATATAGCGATTACAAATGGCTATAACTATTTAATTAAAGAGAATTTATCTATAAAATTTACACAGAATGTAGAAGGATCTTAAAAATTTTGTATACATGCGTCACAGATTTTCTACGTGACATCCTTTAGTCACACGGACAACATGTAGGCGGTAGTCCATTTCACGCCATACATTTTTTAATACTGTTCCCTTTGCAGAAACATCCTATTTCTTCAAACATCCTATGTCATCTCCACATGTTGTTTTCATTTGGAGGTTCTTGATTGTAAAGCTGAGCGAAATCTTCTCTGCACTGAGATAACAGAATCATAATTGTTAAATTCTAACACGCAGAATGCTTTCTGCCATTTTCACTGATGAACCCGCGCATGCGCAGGATTCCGCTTCACTGTACCTAACGTAAAGTAAGTTCCATCTACAGTCTATGATAATCTTATGGATGAATCCTTTCTCATTAAATAGTTATAGCTGTTTGCAATCGCTATAGTCATTTTGAATTTTCCAGTGTATTTAAGAAACTCTTTCTGATTTTATTTATTCAATTCCTACAATTAATTTAAAGTTTCCCTATATCCTGTCCAAATTTTCAATCGTTCACGAAATACTTTTTTTTTATCCACTCAAGTTCAGAAACATTTTTTTTAAACTTCTAGTGGATGACACTTGATGCAGTGTTTTCACTACAACGCGAGAATCTCGCATATTTTTTTCTTTTCTCACATTAAAAATTACGAGAATGAAATTCGCGCATTCTATAAATAAATGTCAAAATTCGCGAATTTCTCACACTTTGGAAAAAGCTTCGAATTACGCCATTTAGAATAAAATCCATTTCACTTTTCGTCCTGGATCTTTCATTATTTTCAACATCTGCCCCGTTTTCTAGCTTCTCTATTTACCAGTATTGTTCAGAACCTTTTCGAACAACAGAACACAACCACGGAACCCCTTTCAGAACGCATTTCTCTGTAACCACGTATTTATCGTAGGTAAGGTTTCTTCATGTAAGACATTCAAATTTTTTATGTGCTAATATAAGATGGACAAATACCTTGTAAAGGCAAAATCTTCTATGATGATGCACCAAAAATATTCAATGCTTTTAAAAAAAGAAGACGTTAAAAATGTATTATAATTAAAGAAATGATTTTTTTTCAAGAGTTTTTGTGTTTTTTTAGTTTTTTGAAATCTCACCCTGTTTTTGAGAAAGGGTGAGAAATTCTCACCCATTTTTTTCCATGATGAAAACACTGCTTGATGTTAATACAGTTTTTATTTTTCAATTATTAATTCATTCATTAAGAAGCGATGAGCGAAAAACGAAATGGTTTTACATTACCTGTTTTATAGTTATGATGAAAAATGTTTCCAAAATAGACTTATTTTTTCCACACTAAAGTAACCTAACCTCTTGGCAAAAAAAAATAAATCTTTCGAATACATTATTTTAATTTTTTTTTTGTTTGATATGTCACTAAAAACTTTCCCGCGTAAAAAAAAAAGATAAAAAAAAGCGTCATCTATCTATCTATATTATATAAAACGCTAATACGTACGTATGTATGTATGTATCAATAAAACCGATGATATTTCTTTTCTCGCGCTGGCAACAGTTTTCATTTTTAATTGATTGGATTCGGCGCGCAAGAGCACGTAGTGAGCAACCAGATAACAATAACCAGAGTGAGCATTATCAGGTTGTTCAATTCAGATTCATGCACTAAAAACATGACAATATTTAATTTAAACTCAATTAGGAATTAATTAATTAATTGAAGTGAGAATGCTTTAAAAGGCCGCTGTTGAATTGATATTTTTCTACTGGGAGCTACCTAAACGTCTAAAAAACGTTTAAGTGTTTGTATTGAATGCATTGAATTTTTTTATATTTCGCGTTTATTTATGCATTGAATTTTCACGCTTTAAAATGCAGAATATTAGTGAAGCAATATTTGATAATTTATTTTGCTAATATGTTTCTTATTTAGCTAATGTTTTGATTTTTTCACCATGTACAATCTAAATAGCTAATATACTTTTTTAAAAGCCAATAAGAACATTGGTAGAATTCTTCTACATAAGTACAATACTATGTCTTTGATGATAAAATACTATGTCTTTGATGATAATATATTATGTCTTTGTGCTAGAACATTGTGTTCATTGGCGAGCGAGCGCAGCGAGACATGGTTCACGGCGTGAACCACATAGGATTGCGTAACAATTCTCGGGGTTTGGCGAGCGTTAGCGAGCAGGGGGAGGAGCCTCCTAGTTTTATTTTAAATCATTCCTCTTTTTAAGAGACATTTTATTTTCAAAATCAGATTCACAAGAATATATTCGATTTCTCCTATTAATTCACACTCTCCCTATTATCTTATTCACATTTTCAATCTTTCATAAAATACTTTTTATTCATACACTCAAGTTTAAAGAAATTTTTTTCGAACTTGTAGTGGGTGACACTTGACGTAAATACACTTTTTTTTCAAAATATTGATTAATTAATTAAATTTAATTAATTAATTTTTGTTTCAGAAGGGAGAAAATTTTTTAATTATTTAATAAGAAGTAACTAAAATGAAATATTTCTTTGTTGACCTGAATAGGAATTGACTTTTTTTTTTTTTTTTTATATATTACTTGTTTATAAGGATTAATTCCCAATTCAACTTATTAAAATTCTCTCTGTCTTCAAATAAAAGTTTACCCAATAACTAAAGAAAGAAAAAAAGAAACAATGAGATGTAAATACAAAGTCAGGTATTATTTGCTTTAAATGTCAACATTGCATGAAGAATAGTCCTTTGCATCATTTCAAAAAATTAAATAATTTTGAAAAATTGCATTAAAAAAAGAGAGTACATTTAATGAAAAAAATGATCTTAAATATATTTCCTGAATACGAAATACAATTATTATCTTAATAAATATCTTTGCCGTAACGGCTTCGAAAAAAGAAAAAGTACTTTAAAAAGTATAAAAGAAATACTTTTAAAAAGTATATGAATATGCTTTTATTTTGTTTGTAGAGTGTAATTTAAGTTTCCAAAGGGATTTCTGGGTCTCTAACAAATAGGGATATTCTTGTTTAAGCAGTCGTTGCTTATCGCCTCTATTTAAAAAAAAATTTAAATATTTAAATGATTAAAAAACTGTTGGCATTATGCGTGTGGCATTTCTTTTGAAGCATTTTCCACAATATAGATTACAGAATCGTAGTGACTCAGGGGATAGAGAACTCGCCTCCCAACGAGGTGAATCGGGTTCGAATCCCAGCGAAGGCTAGAATTCCAATTCTGCACCCGGCTTACACCGACCACAATACTGACGTAAAAAACCTCCTCAGTGGTAGATGGATCATGGGTTAGAGTCCCCTTGCTGTCAGGCTAACCGTGGGAGGTTTTCGTGGTTTTACTCTCCATGTAACGGAAATGCGGGTTAGTTCTGCAAAAAAAAGGTCCTTAACGTAGGCAAATTTCTCCTAATACTTGATCGAGGAGTTCCCTTGTCTTCTAGATTGGATTCAAAATGATAAGGCTTCGGAGTTAAACATTGGTTCTCGTAAACTCAAAATTGGGTCAGCTGTTCAACGATGGTTATGAAATAAAATAAAATGTGGCCAACAATATAAGATCCATTCGTAAAATGAATAAAAATTTTTATAATTCTTAGAATATTTCAAAGTATTTATAATAACTCTTTATTTAAAGGACAATAATTTTAATTCGCAGTTCGAAGAAAAAACTTAAGATTACGTGGCGATTGAAAATCAGCATTTATTATATTTAGTAGCCCGTAATTTTCCCTTTAGGTCTCTATAAAGTTGGCAGATCAATTGATATTATTTTTTATGAATCGCGTTACAAATATTTTAAAATGTATATTACGATAACAAGGTCTGACCATATATATTTAATGTACAATAATTATCGACAACGTTTATAGACAATATTGCGATCCATATCATGGACATTAAATGTTGAATACAGCAGTTTGCGAACATTAACGATAATGATAATTATGCGAGACGATATTACCGTGAGTGTTGTTAATTTTATTTGGGTAAAGAGAATATTGATTTGTGAAAAAAAAATACGTCGTTCAACTTAAAGCTTCATAAATTTAACTGAAATTTAAAAGTTATCAATTAATTCGATTGGAAAAAATAACGTTATTGTGACGACGATGATCGTTTTAAATTAATCAATGGATTTGTGCAGGTGGCATTATTGACTTTTTAGCAGTTACAGATGCATCTCTTAATTTGGATGTAATGATAATTGTCTCAGAGAAATAAATTAAATCGTTTTAGAAAAATTGATTTTTTAATTAGTGGAAACGACCATAATTCAGTAATATAAAAATAATTAAAAAATGGAAATCTCTTAAAAGGATCATGATAAAACATTCTTTTACATCGAGAATTTAGTTACCATTTTATATTCAACGGTTGGCTCAAAAAGGCACCCCCAGTTGCTGAAAATTGGAAATTGAAAGTGAATGAATTGTTACTAACAGACAGTTAGGAGCATGGGAAGAGATTTATCGAAAGGTTGGCGATTTATCGATCGCTAACATCACCAAAAATAAAGCCTAACCCCCATAATCAATATTAGATTTGAAAATACTTTGGCTATCGTGAATCGCCAACAAAGCTGTGAGAATTACTATAACCATGTAGCTAAAACATATTTGTGGTCAGAAATGGAGAATAAAGAGTTATCAATAGATTTTTGTTTGTTTGTATAGAGCAGTGATTCTCAATCTTTTTTTTTGTTTTTGCGGCACACTTTTAACGATTTCGAAATTTGACGGCACACAAAGAAACAAATTAAATTAAAAGTTGTTTAATTACCTATTTTACACTGTGTTAAATAGTTTGTGATAATAATCGTGAATGTGAAATAAAATAATATGTACTACAAAAGCACGGGGATTAATTATTTCTTTCGACCCATTTTTTATTAGTTAGTAACAGTTATTTAATTTTTTGCTTGTTATTAATTGTTAGCTCGTTTTCTATAGTTATTAACTGTTAGTTTTTTTTACAGTAACTGTTATTTTTTTGTGATTTCTTGTTAACTAGTTTTTTTGCTAATTATTAATTGTTAGCTTAATTTTTGTTAGTTATCCNAGTTATTATTTAGCTTTCTTTCTTTTGTTAATTAATAATTTTAATAGTCATTAAACTTTCTACTTATTTCAACATTTTTTAAAATTGCCAAAGACAATTTAAACGCTTCCTTCTTACTTAAATTTATTTTAAGATTGTCAGAGATAATACAATCGTCGACAAAGATGTTCACTCGATTAAAGTCTGGAAAAATTATAAAAAGTATATATATGCAAACTTTTCGTAATTTTAAACTTTACTCGCAATAAAAAAAGCATTATAATTTTTATTGTATCATTTCTAATATTTGGCGGCACACAAAAGTGCCGCGGCACAGTGGTTGAGAATCACTGGTATAGAGTATTGAAATAAACAGTTATCCGTTACGTTTATCGATAAAAAAAGAATAAAATATTCGCTTTTTATAAATTTTAATGAAAATTAAATAATTGATTTAATTTCATTACAATTTGATTAGGAATGAGTAAAGAAATAAGTTTAAGAAATTAAAGAAATTTTAAAAGCTATGTAATGCCTAGTGTGAATTATTCTAATATATATGGATCGATAATAATATGTGATATCACATTGTATGCTTGAAGTTATAACCGATATTTCTTGCTGGTCAAAATTTGTTTAAGTAAATGTATTGTAACATTTAGGCTTATTAAGTGTTAGGAATGAATGTTCTTCCCTGCCTAGTTTACATTTAAAGTTTTCTAACACCCAATAGTAATAATTGAAATTAACTTAAAAATAAATCTTTGGAAGAAGCGTCACACTATTAAGTCCTTTAATTATGAGTATAAAATAGCGAAGCAACGTAAGAATGTGCGTTCCCGCGGGTTAAATACATCGGCAACAACGTGATTAAATAACTCTGCAAGACAAATTATTGATACAAAATTAAATTTCTCAAGTGTGTAACGAGAAAATCATTTACTCTATGTGACAAATTGCATACTTTAAGCGAAGAAAGCCCTACTCACCTATCAAATTTAAATTTTAACAAATGGAGGTAGATATTAAAAAGGGGAAAGAAAGATAAATGGCAGAAGGTTACAGATTTTGAATTAATTTATGGGAAGGATTTTATTTTAGTCTTATATAAACAAGATTCACACAAGTCTTTGAATGAAGGTAACTAGATCCGTGATGGCTCAGGGGATAGAGCGTTCTCCTGCCAATGAGGGGAACCGGGTTTGAATCCCACCCGGTACGAATACCGCATCCCGCTTGCACCGACCACAGTGCTGACTTAAAATATCCTCAGAGGTAGATGGATTATGAGTTAGAGTCCGATTGCCGCCAGGCTAACTGAGGGAGGCAGTTTTTCTCTCCATGTAGCGCAAATACGGGTTAGTTCCATAAAAAAAAGTCCTCCTCGAAAGCAAATTTTACCCAATGATTGATCCAGGAGTTCCCTTGTCTTCTGCATTGGGTACAAAATGACAAGGCTTCGGAGTTGAACAGCAGCAGTTGTAAACCCAAACTTATATCAAGATAAGATTCAGTCTGGGTGCATTTTACTATATAGTATATTATACGGTCCTCAATAACTTGCAATACCTGTTGAGTACGGCAAGAAATATACCCTATTTCTTCCACTCCTATCTTTTATTTAACCAAATTCTTAAAAAGAAATACAAAATTTTCTACATATTTCTAAACATAAACTAGAGTTCTATTGTACAAGTTAAAAGTTATTGAAGACAAAATAAAACGCTTTTACCTAATTCTCCATAATTCAAAACGTAACAATACCCAAAATTATTTGCAAAGTACTTTTTCAATAGATTTCACTTTGATTCTATCGCATAAGCTATAGCATTGTAAAAACGATTACTTTTTCAGTAATTTTTTTTTTACTCATTGACAAAATAGGTCTTGGTTTGGATTTGATGGCGTCCACACACTTTTCAACTGTGTTCAAGAGTAATAGTAAATAGTGCGCATGCGTCGTCATTGCATGCGTTGCTATAGCGACCGCTGCTGTTTTTCTTTTGCTTTTCGCTAGCAGGCATTTTAATAATTTATCTTTTTATCATTAACGTATAAATGACCTGTTGATGGTGATTTTAATATAAGTATGAATGCTGAAGAATTAAAAGTATTTTTGTGACGTCTTGAAACACGTACATGGACATGATATGAAAATCAATCTGGCGACTAACATCCATGGAGGCAGTTTTTGCAACCCATGATTTGAAATGTTGTGGCGTTTAACGGAGTCAATCCGGAAAGAAAAAGTTTTTGACCAATGGGTAACCAGTGCGTAATAAGGCGATCACAACTTTTTTGTTGATTTTGTCTATATCTAAAATTGCATTTAAATTAATCGAAGCTGAAATCAGTATCTGTAAAAATACAAGCCTATCCAAAGCATTATAACTGTACTTATTACCATCCTAGTGCCCAGTACTATCATCTGATTACTATTATTTAATTCTAAGGAAACAGAAACGGAAAAAGAATGAATTCATTGTTAACACAGAATTCTAATTGGAGGACATAAATATTCTTTCTATTTTTAAGTTTCATTTTCAATGTGTGCGTTATATTATTTTTTAAATGTTTCATTTCAAAAAAGTAAAACAGAAAAAAGAAGATAACTATTATTAACAGAATCTCGAAAAAAGAGAATAGCCTATGGGAAGCAATGAAGGAACTGTTCCATAAGTTTTTCAGCTGTTCTACTGAAGGATTTCAGTTTCGGCTTAAGAAAAGCTTTTTTATAAGATTTGTAAACAAAAGAACGGAGGTCTGTTGACAGGAAATAAGGGATCTACTCCATATTGTATTTTTCTCATAGAACCATGGGTGAAAGCCCTTATATAGCAAGACGGAAAAGAGAAAAGCCTGGTATGTAAAACATTTCATTCCAGCATTTTTTTCGAAAAAAATGAAATATCTGTAACTATCAAGATTTCTTTTATAATTCTGGCATATATATAAAACTGCTTCTTTTCCAAGATAAAGTAGATATTGTTGAAAAATTTAAAAAAAGAAAAAGTAAACTCCTCCCCAAAACTAGCTATAACTGAAGTGGTTTTACTACCAGCCTTTCCTCTTTTCCGTCTCGCTTTCACCCCTGCATAGAACATTGGTGAAGCAATCGAAACAATTATAGAACAAATTCAAAACAAAACTTTTAATTTTAGAGACAGCTCAACAATTTTTTTTATTGTATAACTTGTTTCTTTAGAAATTCAGATTTTCATTTTTGATTTAAATAATTTGCAAGTCAAATTAATTAGAAAAAAGAGACTTTCCGATAGATAAGAGATCAGATTTCATCAGAAAAAATCAAATCAGCTTTTTTTACAACCAATGAGCGTCTCTCTAGTATTCTCTCTAGTATTACAAAATCTATAAAAGTTAACGTGTATTTTTATGATAGAAAGAGGAAATGAAATCCCTATTTATCTCAGAAATCTTATTTTAACATGTGTTAATGAAATTCATAAAACTATTATAGCTTTAAATTAGAATCCAAAAAATAAGAAACTTTACTTTCAGAAACTTTAAAAAAAAATTTAAACACTAATTTGAACATCTAATGTATGGACATTTTTATTCCAACTAAATCCGAGCATTTTAACATTAACATAAAAAGTTATAAATATCAAGTTTTTAATTTTTTTTTTTACTTCCTAATACATCCGAGGCCTGCACAGATTGTTCAAAGGTGCGAAAGACCATGTAATAAACAACATGCATGATTTTAAAAATCATTTTAAAATGAAGGATTTTGAAAAACTACATTGTAAAATACTATTTAAGTGCATTTAAACAAGTAAATTATTTTTAAAATGCCTTTTAAATGGCCATAGTGTCACTCACAGCAAAAACGTTCCATCGCTGACGATCATTGTCTGTGACGTCATTCTGCATAAAACATTTCAGCTTTTCAAATTTTTACTTTTGTTGCAAACTCTTATAGAAAATAGTTTTCATTTAAATTAGCCTTAACGGTTTTTCTACTCCATTTTACTTAACCTTCCCTTTTAATTCCTTTTAACAATTTATATTTGATTGCGCTGGTTGTCAACCATTTCAATCCTGTTCGAATTTTTAATGCTGTTTGAATATCGATGGTGTATTCAACAACAACAAAGTGTCAGAAAGAGGTGCTATATCAATAAAACTAGATTATATGTTTCGTACAAAGAAGTTGTTAAGCAAAGCTGTAATCTGTACTTAATTAGATTCTTGAACTTGGAGAAAGGTTTTCCGAACTTGCAAGAAAATAGTCGGTAGTTCTTTTTATTCTTGAAACAGCTCGAATAGCATGTTTAAGAAAATGAACACAGTTCAAAACACGCCTTTTCAACCCAAACCAAGTCAAAATTTTTGATGGTTAACCATTGAGAAACCAACATAATCCCGATAGTAACCATCAATTATTCCATCATGAACCATTATATTTTTTGATAGTGACCAACATAAGTAACCATCACCTCAATGTAGGAATTCGGACTGATTTATGATGGTTCAACATAAGAATAGCAACTTGTTTTAATGGTTGGTTCATGTTGAACCATTACCAATTTCCACTATTTTTTTTCCAACGCCCACCTGGAGAATGACCTTGGTCATACAGGCAACTGAAGGGCAGATTTGTTGACCACTCTTTCAGGGGCATCCTATTAGGTGGGCCAACGTTTCTCCCACACTAAGGACAGATAGTACAGAGAAGGAAAGAACATCCATGCCTTGCCCTGGATTCGAACCCAGAACCTTTCTGATGCAAGGCCAGTTCCCTAACCCCTACACAGGCCGGTCGGTAATTTTCCACCATAGTAATTCCAAAATCAAATGCTGGAACTATCATGAGCAACCACCATCCCAATGTAGGAAATCGGACTGATTTATGATGGTCCAACGTAAAAAAACACCAATCGTTTTGATGGTATATTCCTGAGAACCAAAAATAATTCCCGTTAAACCATCATGAAAATGTACAGTTGGATCTATCATGAACTATCACTGATCATCGCGGATCATATTGGATTGATCACGGCTCATCATGGATTGTGTGTCCATGAGTGTCATACTGCTCTTGATGCTTAACCATCATAAAGCGGCATTTTCCTTCTTGGAATGATGGAAGTTTGTTGACATATCAAAAACCGTGAACACGTAATGGAAATTGTTGGATGATGGTGACCATCCAATGATGTCGGACCATCATGAATCGCACTGAAACCAACATAAACCATCAACATTTTTCGATGGGACTATCAATAATTTTAACTTGGGAAATTTCACTACTGAATGTAGATTTTATTCCTTACTTTTTAAAATACTAATCATAACGGAGAGGATGATGGGAAACGATCGCTTTGCGTTCAGAACACTAAAAGATTAAAAAAAAAAAAAAACTCAATTCGTACAATTTAATACCACTATTATTAATTTACGGAAATCAATGACTAAATAGGACTTTTGACTTTTAAAAAAAAGAAAAAAGAGACTAATTAAAAAAAAATCTGTTAATTTATTAAGGAAAATAAACATCATATTACGGATTTATTTAGGTCTTTTAAAATGAAACAATTTTCATAAAAGAAGTTTGAAAAACGGAATCAAATTCCATGACCATTTTCTTAAAGAATGTATTCTAACTGTGTGCATTTCCTTGCATTTGTTTCCATTTCTTTAAACTCGTATTTCGAGCCGCGCACAGAGTAAACAGCTCACCGACAAGAGATCTCTTTGTTGCCAGAAGCTTATGGAAAATCTGTTTCGGCCGAACAAAAAGGAAGAACACTCAGAGGAATGTTAAGCTCTTCACTTGAATAATTGATGCATTGTTGAATATGGATATAAGGTATCTTAGCTAAAATATTTACATTGAAACAAGGAATAAAGTAAAAAGTGTGTTTTCTTTTCCAATTAGTTTTGCCAGTTATTTTCTACGTCATCTCTAAGTTATACTTATCCGTATAATTCTAAAAAATCGCAGCTTTATTTAAAAAATAATTCCGCATAGTTTTGAGCACCCTATTTATTGGAGATTAATAATCATTTTTTAGTTGTGCAGCAGTATAAACAATTCAGCACAGTACAAGTTTTTTAGGAATACTTGATGTTTCCAGTAAATATATTGTTTCCAAAATGTATCCAAAATCCAAAAATGTTTCCAGGAAATATATTGTTTAGAAACAAAAGCACTAAAAATTAATACTAGAGAATAATTAATATTAATAAAAGAACTAGTAATATCTAATAAATCTAATAAAAGAACTAGCAGAATGGATAATCACACGAAACACAGAAGGGGAAAAATATACTTATTTATAAATATTTTTTTTTGTGAGAAAATTTGAGTTTTATTTTTCAATTCTGTTTCGTTTTTGTCAGTGCCTTGGGAAGTTCGATAATTTTAACTCTAGAAGCATGACACTATTATATATCTCTGTAATTTTTGAAACTAATTAAGATTTTACAATTCATCACATTGAGGAAACCAATTACCCAAATCACTTCATTCTGAACCAATGTTTCGTGAACTATTAATGAATGGGAAAAGAGCACAAACATTAATAAAGCAATTATTTATTTTTATTTTTCATAACTTAACACTACGCACATTTGAAAATAAATTCTTAACTGTTTCAGCTGCAAACGAAAAAAAATGTTTGCAAACCTATTTTTCATTGCCTACTATTAGTTCTTGTTCAAATTTTTATTAGTGAATAAAATATTTTTTATCCCTCCACTCAAGTTCAAATACACTTTTTTTTAAAATTTGTAGTGGATGACACTTGGTGTTAATACAGTTGTTTCAAATATTAATTCATGAATTAAATAGGAATGAGCGAAAAACGAAATGGAATTTTCTGATGGGTTAAGCGTTAGTCATTGGTTGAAATTTTACTATAAGCCAGCGATTCTCAACCTGTGGGGTGATCAACCTGTTAGCCGTGATCTATATTTTGTCTTCAAAGAAGCCACAGCAGAAAATCCAGTTTCACAAAGGTAGGATATTGAAAACGGTAATAGAATGCGAAATGCCCTTTGTTTCAGTGCAGAAAAATCCTCCTCCTGCCAAAATTCAAATAGTGATTTATTACTAAATTGCATTTCAGTTTCGCCACTTGTCGTGAAGTCTATGAATTTTTCTTCCTCATCAATTGAGAGTCCTTCGGGAGTCTTATGAAATGGATTCCTAACCCACTCGTAACTTGCTAGCAGTTTGTCATGAGCAGGAAAATACTTTTTAAAATTCTTTGCCAGCATGGCTAAATGATTTTCAATGGTTACAAACGTAACTTTCATATATTCTTCTTCAGCCTTATAAGTTTTAGTACAATTATCCACATTTGCAAACATTGTTAGTTTTTTTTTCTTTAAATTTCTGCCCCACAATTCTAATTTTCTACAAAAAGCATTAACTTCATCACTCGTATCCAACATATGTGTATTTGCTCCTTGGAGTTTAAGATTCAAGTTATTTAATTTCTCGAATATGACGACCAAGTATCTCAATTTCATCACAA